>NC_135809.1:110903914-111043601 GCF_964213995.1 Mustelus asterias | reverse complement strand
CGACAACAATCTCACCCAGGCCCTATTCCCATAACCCCACATAATTACCCTGCTAAATCCCTGACACTAGAGTCAATTTATCATGGCCAATCAACCTAACCTATCCTTCTATCCAATAGAAGGATATGTTGATGGGCTGAGGTTAAGGTGGGAGGAGGCTTGTGTGACACATAAACATTCTCATGGACCTGTCCAGCTGGATGGCCCTCCTCTGGGCTGTAAATAAAAGATAATTCTATGTAAAAATCAGGGTACTAATTAGTGTGCTGAGTTTGAAACTGAACTTGGATACCGAAGTGGATATTTCATCTGTACCTTGCAGCTTGTCACCCTGGGCAGGTACAGAGGCTGATGGAGAGAGAGGCAGGACCAAACATTTCCATCTCGGAGTCTTGGGCAGTCCCTGACACCTCCCCCTCGCTCTCATCCTTCTCTAGAAAGTCAGTACTTCTTCTGACAGATTCAGTCTGACCCCACGTTTCAGAACAATCCTCTCCGGAGCTTTTCCAGAACCCATCGGCCAACTCTTTGTGTCGTCTGGATTTACAGGAAGAAAGGCAATATTAGCAGCATTCCTAGAGAATACCTAATCAGCGAATAATAAACTCACTCATTGTATTACACACTGTTCATTAAGTCAGCTTTCTTTAAATGCTAATTGTGCCTTGTTGTCAGCCCTGGATCAGTGAGTAGCGCTCTCTCTCACTCTGAGTCTCTGCACCCAGGATCCAGATTTTAGCCGAACTTACTCTGCAGCCAATATAAAGCAAGAGAGAACTTGAAAGATCCAGTGAAGCATGTTGGGATAATTATATTAAAGATGCTAAATAAATAGAAGTTGTTTAACATGAAAATAATCAGAACACGGTGTTACGCAGAGACTTTATTGTGAGTATTAGTTACTTACAGAGAAAAAGACTCTGAATAAACAGACTCTGGTACCTGTTCTCTGCACTTGCTGCCTGTCTCGTCACCACTTCAGTCTCGTCTTGTGGAAGGAGCGGTGTTTCTACAGCTGACCTTTCCCCAAGCTCACACAGCCGCTGCCACAAGCCCTGGGCACAGTAAACAGCACAGCATCATCAAGGTACATTGCCATTTACAGTCACAGGACATTCCATAGTGAATGAATCACTTGGGAAGTACTTCCTCTGTAATCTACTCACCATCTCCCCCCCTTGCCGCCCCATCTCCCCCCTCGCTGCCCCATCTCCCCCCTCGCCGCCCCATCTCCCCCCCTCGCCGCCCCATCTCCCCCCCTCGCCGCCCCATCTCCCCCCTCGCCGCCCCATCTCCCCCCCTCGCCGCCCCATCTCCCCCCCTCGCCGCCCCATCTCCCCCCCTCGCCGCCCCATCTCCCCCCCTCGCCACCCCATCTCCCCCCTCGCCGCCCCATCTCCCCCCCTCACCGCCCCATCTCCCCCCCTCGCCGCCCCATCTCTCCCCCTCGCCACCCCATCTCCCCCCCCTCGCCGCCCCATCTCCCCCCCTCGCCGCCCCATCTCCCCCCCTCGCCGCCCCATCTCCCCCCCTCGCCGCCCCATCTCCCCCCCTCGCCGCCCCATCTCCCCCCTCGCCGCCCCATCTCCCCCCTCGCCGCCCCATCTCCCCCCCTCGCCGCCCCACCTCCCCCCCTCGCCGCCCCATCTCCCCCCCTCGCCGCCCCACCTCCCCCCCTCGCCGCCCCACCTCCCCCCCTCGCCGCCCCACCTCCCCCCCTCGCCGCCCCATCTCCCCCCCCTCGCCGCCCCATCTCCCCCCCCTCGCCGCCCCATCTCCCCCCCCTCGCCGCCCCATCTCCCCCCCCTCGCCGCCCCATCTCCCCCCCCTCGCCGCCCCATCTCCCCCCCTCGCCGCCCCATCTCCCCCCCTCGCCGCCCCATCTCCCCCCTCGCCGCCCCATCTCCCCCCCTCGCCGCCCCATCTCCCCCCCTCGCCGCCCCATCTCCCCCCCTCGCCGCCCCATCTCCCCCCCTCGCCGCCCCATCTCCCCCCCTCGCCGCCCCATCTCCCCCCCTCGCCGTCCCATCTCCCCCCTCACTGCCCCATCTCCCCCCCCCCTACTGCCCCCTCTCCCCCCTCACTGCCCCATTTTCCCCCCTCACTGCCCCAATTGTGTCCCTCTTTGTTTGACCCAGTAAGAAGTCTCTCAACACCAGGTTAAAGTCCAACAGGTTTATTTGGAATCATGATCTTTCGGAGCGTTGCTCCTTCATCAGGTGAGTGGAGAGTTGGGTTCACAAACACGGCATATATAGACAAAGACACACTCACAAGATAATGGTTGGAATGCGAGTCTTTACAGGTAAGACTTGCTTGAGACAATTCACATCTCTTTAACCTGTGATTATCCCTCTCTCCACTCGCACTGCCTGTACCTGTAAAGACTTGATTACTTTCCAAAGGGAATTAGAAATCAGAATTTACATTCAACAGTATGACAATGGATTAACAGGGTTAATTTATGAGGACAGTTTGCCTTGACACGGTTTGTGTTCTCTCAAGTGGACTAAGGGGTAATCGAAATTAGGTGTTTTAAAGAGTTGTGGAGTCAATGTGGTAAAAGGGTTTAAGATCTAGACCAGCGCTGATCTCATTGAATGTTGGGACAGGCTCAAGGGGCTGAATGGCCTCTTCCTGTTCCTATGTTCAGCACAGCAATGAAATCTGGGACCTGGAATGAGATGGGAGTCAGCACCACAAGGTGTTCATTCAACAATTACAAGATTGATCAGACAGTTTAAGATACGCTCAAACAGGAGATGAACATCTGGCACATCTGCTTAGCCAACAGCTATTGTAAACTGACCTCGATCTGTTCCTGGAGAGCATGAAGACAATGTTGATTGTAATGACGTTCCTGTTCAAACATTCCAGCAAACATCTGGCGCTGAGCTTCCTCTGACAGCACCTACAACACAACAACGTTCCCCTACTCAGCAGGTGTGACATGTCACCGGTATAGGCAAAAGCCAATGGTTGAGTTCTTTACAGAGGGTGGTGGGAGTTGGATGTTAAAGTTAAAACTGTTCTGAGGATAGACTCGAGAGATTGGGACTGTTCTCCTCAGAGAGGAGAAGGCTAAGAGGAGATCTGATAGAGATGTTCAAAATCATGAGGGGGCTGGACAGAGTAGATAGGGAGAAATTGTTCCCCGCTTGTAAAAGGATCAAGAACGAGAGGGTACAGATATAAGTTGATTTTCAAAAGAAGCAAATGTGATGTGAGAAAACTTTTGTAACACATTTAGTGGTTGGTATCCGTAATACGCTGCCTGGAAGTGTGGTGCAGGCAGATTCAATCGAGGCTCTCGAGAGTAGTAGATGATTACTTGAATGGAAACAATGTGCAGGGGATAAGCAGGGAAATGGCACTAAATCACGATACTCATTTGGAGAGCCGATGCAGACACGATGGGCTGAATGGCTTCCTCCTGTGCCAAAACCTTTAAGCTAATTTTATTCATTTATGGCAGCGGTCTCCAAACTGCGGGCCAGATGTGGCCCGCGGGCCATAGTTTGGAGACCCCTGATTTATGGAAAGTGGGCATCACTAGCTGGGCCAGCATTCATTGCCCGTCCTTAACTGCCCTGCATTTGAGAGTCACATTGCTGTGGGTCTGGAGTCACATGTAGGCCAGACCAGATGAGGACGGCAGATTTCCTTCCCTAAAGGTCATTAATGAACCAGGTGGGCTTTTACAACATAAACAAAAACAGAAAATGTTGGAAAATCTCAGCAGGTCTGACAGCATCTGTGGAGAGAGAATAGAGTCAACATTTTGATGACAATTGACAATGCTTCCACAGTCACCATTAGATTTTTTAATTTCAGATATTTTTTATTATTGAGTTCTGATTTCACCACCATCTACCATGGGTAAATTCCAGAATGATATAATTTGTTTCCACGTCTGTTTTGATAGAGATGTACTTTCACAATCTGACCAGAGTAGTGAAGGAAACTAGTGAGTAGAAATTGCTTTAGCATTTTGATAGTTGAGGTTTGTTACTTAACAAATACTGACCCTGAAGTGTAACACTGTACGATTAGATTTCCAACTGGTTGCTGAGTCCTCACTGCTATCTGAACAAGCCTTTCAGTTTGTTCATATTTGGTTAGTATGTTATATAATTGGTAATACTTTAGTCAATTCAGTCATTGCCAGTGGTCCTGTGGATTGTGGCTAATTAATTCTTTGTTATTCAGAGGGGGTTGTGATGTCCTGGTGTGACACTTGCAGTAGTGACACCTTCGAAAGGTGTGAACCTTCAGACCCCATGCTAAATGCAAGATTCGCTTGGAAGATTTCTTGACCCATTTCAATTATATCTAATAACATTTTGCCACATCCTCAGATTACCAAAGATGCTGCAGAAATGCCAGCCTATCTTTATAATTTTTATCATTTACCCTCCAAACTACCACAGTCGAATTTTCCCAATCCAAGTGAATTTAGTCCCCCTGTTGCCTCAGGTCTGTCTTATCTCACCTGCTCTAAGAAGGAGGAAGAGATCCCAGACTTGTTTCTCTCACCTGATCGCTTCTGCCAGAAACCTCTCACCCATACGCCTGCAGTCAAATAGAACTCTGATGTTTTGGTATTTGAGGGATAGGCAAAGATTCAGGAAATAATAGGAAGTCTCAGTGCATCAAACAAAACAGGAATTGGAAATTCCTGACACAAATACATAAACATTGCTTAACAATGGACGCTTTCCAGTAACAATGACTCATTATTGATTCATATAGTTACAGAAGCAAGCCACTCCCCGGACATACTCTCTTCCACCTTCTTCCGTTGGGAAAAAGATACAAAAATCTGAATGTACCAACTGAACAGTTTCTTCTCTGCTTAGACTTCTGAATGGTCCTATATTATGTTGATCTTTCTCTATACCCTGGCTGTAGCTGCAACACTATGGGCAGGATTTTCCGGCCTTGCTCGTCCCGAAACCGTAAAATTCCACCTGAAGTCAACAGACTTTTCCATGGCCAAAATGCTGGAAAATCTCAGCAGGTCTGGTAGCATCTGTAAGGAGAGAAAAGAGCTGACGTTTCGAGTCCAGATGACCCTTTGTCAAAGCATTCCATGGACTTTTCCATGGTCCGCCGCTCACCCGCTCTGATTCGCGAGCCGGATGGAATGGTAAAATTCGCCCCTGTATTCTGCACCCCCTCCTTTCCTTCTCCCCTATTGAATCTATGAATGGTACTTTGTCTGTATAGCGCACAAGAAACAATACTTTACACTGTATCCCAATACACGTGACAATAATAAATCAAATCAAATCATTTAACCAAGTTCATTTGAATGGAGTGGGAATGGAGGGATACAAAAGAATGGTCTAGTTTGGACCAGGGAGCGGCACGGGCTTGGAGGGCCGAAGGGCCTGTTCTTGTGCTTGTATTGTTCTTTGTTCTAAGTCTGCCCATGCCAGATCTTTGAACGAGTTATCCAATTAGTCCCAATCCTGTGTCCTTTCCCCTTTACCCATGCACATTTTCCTTTTCAAGTATTTATCATTTTTTTAAAAAGGTTTTAATGGAATCTGCTTCCACCATCCTTGCGGGCGGTTCATTCCAGATTGTAACAATTGTTGTTTCTTGAGATTGGTCTAAGCTTTGTGCAAAGTTCAAGGAAGGGTTCATCAGAGGCCAGTCCTGGCTGAGGAATACCAACCTTACTGTGCAGAGCAGTGGCGTGCTGCCTGAGAGTCTCGGTGCGCTGGAGAAGCTGTAGGTTTTCAGATTTCTCGTGGTCTAACAGGATCTGATCACTGGTCTGCAGTGCAATTAACATCGCCACCTGATAGAGACAATAGATTCAGTGAAAGCACTTGCTGGAAGTTATTTTGCCCCTTCAGTAATCACCTCAATGCTTTAAGGTGGCCCAGTGGTGAGCACAGCTGCCTCACCGGGTTCAATTCCAGCCTCGGGTGACAGTGCGGAGTTTGCACTTTCTCCCCGTGTCTACATGGGTTTCCTCCGGGTGCTCCCGTTTCCTCCCACACTCCAAAGATGCGGAGATGAAGGCAAAATACTGCGGATGCTGGAATCTGAAACCAAAACAGAAAATGCCAGAGAAACTCAGCAGGTTTGACAGCATCTGTGGAGATCCACAAATACTGTCAGATCGGCTGAGATTTTCCACCATTTTCAGTTGTTGTGCCAGCAATGTGTAGTTTAGGTGGATTATCCATGGAAAATTGGCTACAGGGTTACAGGAATAGGGTGGAGGGGAGGGTCTGGGTAGATGTTCTTTCAGACAGTCAGTGCAGACTCAGTGGGCCGGACAGCCTCTTGCTGCACTGATCAATGGACCAGCCCTTTAAATCCAATAAATCCCCAGTACGCTTCAGCTCAGGGGGAGCGTGGCATTGCGGCAGGGTCAGTACTGAGGGAGTACTGCACTGTCAGAGGGTCAGTACTGAGGGAGTACTGCACTGTCAGACGGTCAGTACTGAGGGAGTGCTGCACTGTCAGAGGGTCAGTACTGAGGGAGTGCTGCACTGTCGGAGTGTCAGTACTGAAGGAGTGCTGCACAGTCAGAGGGTCAGTACTGAGGGAGTACTGCACTGTCAGACGGTCAGTACTGAGGGAGTGCTGCACTGTCAGAGGGTCAGTACTGAGGGAGTGCTGCACTGTCGGAGTGTCAGTACTGAAGGAGTGCTGCACAGTCAGAGGGTCAGTACTGAGGGAGTGCTGCACTGTCAGAGGGTCAGTACTGAGGGAGTGCTGCACTGTCAGAGGGTCAGTACTGAGGGAGTGCTGCACTGTCAGAGGGACAGTACTGAGGGCGTGCTGCACTGTCGGAGTGTCAGTGCTGAGGGAGTGCTGCACTGTCAGAGGGTCAGTGCTGAGGGAGCGCTGCACTGTCAGAGGGTCAGTACTGAGGGAGTGCTGCACTGTCAGAGGGTCAATACTGAGGGAGTGCTGCACTGTCAGAGGGTCAGTACTGAGGGAGTGCTGCACTGTCAGAGGGACAATACTGAGGGAGAGCTGCACTGTCAGAGGGTCAGTACTGAGGGAGTGCTGCACTGTCAGAGGGACAATACTGAGGGAGTGCTGCACTGTCAGAGGGTCAGTACTGAGGGAGTGCTGCACTGTCAGAGGGTCAATACTGAGGGAGTGCTGCACTGTCAGAGGGTCAGTACTGAGGGAGTGCTGCACTGTCAGAGGGACAATACTGAGGGAGAGCTGCACTGTCAGAGGGTCAGTACTGAGGGAGCGCTGCACTGCCAGAGGGTCGGTACTGAGGGAGTGCTGCACTGTCAGAGGGTCAGTGTTGAGGGAGTGCTGCACTGTCAGAGGGTCAGTACTGAGGGAGTGCTGCACTGTCAGAGGGTCAGTACTGAGGGAGTGCTGCACTGTCAGAGGGTCAGTGTTGAGGGAGTGCTGCACTGTCAGAGGGTCGGTACTGAGGGAGTGCTGCACTGTCAGAGGGTCAGTGTTGAGGGAGTGCTGCACTGTCAGAGGGTCAGTGCTGAGGGAGTGCTGCACTGTCAGAGGGTCAGTGCTGAGGGAGTGCTTATGCAATGTTGAAGGTACTATTGTTCAATGAGTTGATAAACCAAGGCCCCAAAAATCCCACAGTCAGTGTCTGAAGAAAGCAGGGGAGTTAGTCCTGGTGTTCAGTTTAATATTCAGCCCTCGACCAAATCACCAGAGCATTCATTCTGGTCCCTATCAGCTGTGGTCTGTGGAATCTGCGGTAATTGGATTGGCTGCTGCATTTCCTGCATTGCAACAGTGACGTCATTGGCTGCAAAGTCTCATGGGCCACGCTAAGATTTTGAAAGGTGCTATAGGAATACAAGGCTTCCTTTCCCCTGTGACACTTTAGATTGCAATTCCATTCCAAGATTTAGGAAAGTTCATCACTTATGTTGTCACATTCGGTGGCTGGGAATTCTGTGACGAGTAACTCACCTCCTGACTCCCCAAAGCCTGTCCACTTTCTACAACGTACAAGTCAGGAGTGTGATGGAATACTCCTCATCTGCCTGGATGAGTGCAACTCCAACAAGAAGCTCAACACCATCCAGACAAAGCGGCCCCGCTTGATTGGCCCCCGATGCACCACCTTAAAACCCACTCCCTCCACCACCGACGCACAGTTGCAGCAAAGTGTGCCATCTGTGAAATGCACTGCAGCAATTGATGAAAGCTCCTTGGCAGCACATTCCAACCCCACGACTGCTACCATCTGGGAGGATAAGGGCAGCAGGTACAGGGCAGTGAGTCTAACTTCACCGGTAGGGAATCTATTGGAAAAAATTCTGAGGGACAGAATTAATCTCCACTTGGGGAGGCAAGGGTTAATCAAGTATCGTCAGCATGGTTTTGTCAAAGGGAGATTTGATTGAATTTTTTGAGGCAGTGACTAGGTGTGTAGGTGAGGGCAGTGCGGTTGCTGTAGTCCACATGGACTTCAGTAGATTCAGGGCAATTTGGTAAACAGGATCCAAAATTGGCTTAGTAGCAGGAGGCAGAGGGTGATGGTTGTTGGTTGTTTTTGTGACTGGAAGCCTGTGTCCAGTGGTGTTCCACAGGGATCGGTGCTGGGTCCCTTGTTGTTTGTGGTGTACATTAATGATCTGGACATCAATGTAGGAGGTGTGATAAGTAAGTTTGCAGATGCCACAAGAATTGGTGGTGTGGTAAATAGTGAGATAAAAAGCCTTAGATTACAGGACCGTTTGAAGGGGCTGTTAGAAGAGCAGCACAGTAGCAAGTAGAATTTAACCCTGAAAAAGTGAGGAAATGCACAAGGCCCTCTCCACACAATCAATGGTCAGACCCCAGGAAGTAGGATCAGAGGGAGCTTCTGTGGTCTCTCTCTCACAGCTCAGTCTGGTCTCTCTCTCTCACAGCTCAGTCTGGTCTCTCTCTCTCACAGCTCAGTCTGGTCTCTCTCTCTCTCTCACAGCTCAGTCTGGTCTCTCTCTCTCACAGCTCAGTCTGGTCCCTCTCTCTCTCTCACAGCTCAGTCTGGTCTCTCTCTCTCTCACAGCTCAGTCTGGTCTCTCTCTCTCTCACAGCTCAGTCTGGTCTCTCTCTCTCTCTCACAGCTCAGTCTGGTCTCTCTCTCTCTCTCACAGCTCAGTCTGGTCTCTCTCTCTCTCTCACCGCTCAGTCTGGTCTCTCTCTCTCTCTCTCACAGCTCAGTCTGGTCTCTCTCTCACCGCTCAGTCTGGTCTCTCTCTCTCTCTCTCACAGCTCAGTCTGGTCTCTCTCTCTCTCTCTCTCACAGCTCAGTCTGGTCTCTCTCTCTCTCTCTCACAGCTCAGTCTGGTCTCTCTCTCTCTCTCTCTCACAGCTCAGTCTGGTCTCTCTCTCTCTCACAGCTCAGTCTGGTCTCTCTCTCTCTCACAGCTCAGTCTGGTCTCTCTCTCTCACAGCTCAGTCTGGTCTCTCTCTCTCTCACCGTTCAGTCTGGTCTCTCTCTCTCACAGCTCAGTCTGGTCTCTCTCTCTCTCTCACAGCTCAGTCTGGTCTCTCTCTCTCTCACAGCTCAGTCTGGTCTCTCTCTCTCTCTCACAGCTCAGTCTGGTCTCTCTCTCTCTCACAATCCGTCTGGTCTCTCTCTCTCTCACAGCTCAGTCTGGTCTCTCTCTCTCTCACAGCTCAGTCTGGTCTCTCTCTCTCACAGCTCAGTCTGGTCTCTCTCTCTCTCACAGCTCAGTCTGGTCTCTCTCTCTCTCACAGCTCAGTCTGGTCTCTCTCTCTCTCACAGCTCAGTCTGGTCTCTCTCTCTCTCTCTCTCACAGCTCAGTCTGGTCTCTCTCTCTCTCACAGCTCAGTCTGGTCTCTCTCTCTCTCACAGCTCAGTCTGGTCTCTCTCTCTCTCACAGCTCAGTCTGGTCTCTCTCTCTCTCACAGCTCAGTCTGGTCTCTCTTTCTCACAGCTCAGTCTGGTCTCTCTCTCTCACAGCTCAATCTGGTCTCTCTCTCTCACAGCTCAGTCTGGTCTCTCTCTCTCTCTCTCTCACAGCTCAGTCTGGTCTCTCTCTCTCTCTCTCTCTCTCTCACAGCTCAGTCTGGTCTCTCTCTCTCTCACAGCTCAGTCTGGTCTCTCTCTCTCACAGCTCAGTCTGGTCTCTCTCTCTCTCTCACAGCTCAGTCTGGTCTCTCTCTCTCACAGCTCAGTCTGGTCTCTCTCTCTCTCTCACACACACAGCTCAGTCTGGTCTCTCTCTCTCTCTCTCTCTCTCTCACAGCTCAGTCTGGTCTCTCTCTCTCACCGCTCAGTCTGGTCTCTCTCTCTCTCTCACAGCTCAGTCTGGTCTCTCTCTCTCACAGCTCAGTCTGGTCTCTCTCTCTCTCTCACAGCTCAGTCTGGTCTCTCTCTCTCTCTCTCTCACAGCTCAGTCTGGTCTCTCTCTCTCTCTCACAGCTCAGTCTGGTCTCTCTCTCTCTCACAGCTCAGTCTGGTCTCTCTCTCTCTCTCACAGCTCAGTCTGGTCTCTCTCTTTCTCACAGCTCAGTCTGGTCTCTCACACACACAGCTCAGTCTGGTCTCTCTCTCTCTCTCACAGCTCAGTCTGGTCTCTCTCTCTCTCACAGCTCAGTCTGGTCTCTCTCTCTCTCTCTCACAGCTCAGTCTGGTCTCTCTCTCTCTCTCTCTCTCACAGCTCAGTCTGGTCTCTCTCTCTCTCACAGCTCAGTCTGGTCTCTCTCTCTCACAGCTCAGTCTGGTCTCTCCCTCTCTCTCTCACAGCTCAGTCTGGTCTCTCTCTCTCTCACAGCTCAGTCTGGTCTCTCTCTCTCTCTCACAGCTCAGTCTGGTCTCTCTCTCTCTCTCTCACACAGCTCAGTCTGGTCTCTCTCTCTCTCTCACAGCTCAGTCTGGTCTCTCTCTCTCTCTCTCACACAGCTCAGTCTGGTCTCTCTCTCTCACAGCTCAGTCTGGTCTCTCTCTCTCACAGCTCAGTCTGGTCTCTCTCTCTCTCTCTCTCTCTCACAGCTCAGTCTGGTCTCTCTCTCTCTCTCTCTCACAGCTCAGTCTGGTCTCTCTCTCTCTCTCACAGCTCAGTCTGGTCTCTCTCTCTCTCTCTCACACAGCTCAGTCTGGTCTCTCTCTCTCACAGCTCAGTCTGGTCTCTCTCTCTCTCTCTCTCACAGCTCAGTCTGGTCTCTCTCTCTCTCTCTCTCACAGCTCAGTCTGGTCTCTCTCTCTCTCTCTCACAGCTCAGTCTGGTCTCTCTCTCTCTCTCTCTCACAGCTCAGTCTGGTCTCTCTCTCTCTCTCACAGCTCAGTCTGGTCTCTCTCTCTCTCTCTCACAGCTCAGTCTGGTCTCTCTCTCTCTCTCTCTCACAGCTCAGTCTGGTCTCTCTCTCTCTCTCTCTCTCTCACAGCTCAGTCTGGTCTCTCTCTCTCTCTCTCACAGCTCAGTCTGGTCTCTCTCTCTCTCTCTCACAGCTCAGTCTGGTCTCTCTCTCTCTCACAGCTCAGTCTGCTCTCTCTCTCTCTCTCTCTCACAGCTCAGTCTGGTCTCTCTCTCTCTCACAGCTCAGTCTGGTCTCTCTCTCTCTCTCTCTCACAGCTCAGTCTGGTCTCTCTCTCTCACAGCTCAGTCTGGTCTCTCTCTCTCTCTCTCACAGCTCAGTCTGGTCTCTCTCTCTCTCTCTCTCACAGCTCAGTCTGGTCTCTCTCTCTGTCTCTCTCACAGCTCAGTCTGGTCTCTCTCTCTCTCACAGCTCAGTCTGGTCTCTCTCTCTCTCACAGCTCAGTCTGGTCTCTCTCTCTCTCTCTCTCTCACAGCTCAGTCTGGTCTCTCTCTCTCCCTCTCTCACAGCTCAGTCTGGTCTCTCTCTCTCTCACCGCTCAGTCTGGTCTCCCTCTGTCTCTCACAGCTCAGTCTGGTCTCTCTCTCTCACAGCTCAGTCTGGTCTCTCTCTCTCACAGCTCAGTCTGGTCTCTCTCTCTCTCTCTCTCACAGCTCAGTCTGGTCTCTCTCCCTCTGTCTCTCACAGCTCAGTCTGGTCTCTCTCTCTCTCTCTCACAGCTCAGTCTGTGTGGTGAACCATCGTTGGTTCACCACTGGGGTTGTTATTGTGTTACTGTTGGGCTAGGGTGTTGTTGTTATGGGGGTTGTACTATGTTGTTGGGATAGGGTGTTTACCTGTCCTAAGTGTTATCATGGCACACTCCAGTGGGGTCCCGCCTCCGGTGGCAGGGTATAAGACCCCCTGCTCCGGCAGGACCCCTTCAGTCTGAACGGGTGAATTTGTGTTAGTAGTTTCATTGTTAATGTATTAAAGCCTTCAGTTCTAAAGCCTTGTTTCCGGGTGCTCATTGAGGTGCATCAATTTAATACATTAACTGAGAATATGGAACAGATCCTAAAACCGGATCGTCTGACACTGGACCCACGTGCGGTCGGTGCAGCTAACACGTTCGAACATTGGTGGAAGTGCTTCGAGGACTACCTGGCAGCCTCGGTAGCTATCACTACAGACAGTGATAGACTCCAGGTCCTCCACGCAAGGGTAAGCGACACGATTTACCTAGCCATTCGTGCAGCTTCCACTTACCAGGGTGCCGTCGAGCTCCTAAAGAATAGGTACATTACGCCACCCAACGAGATTCACGCTCGTTATCTCCTCGCTACACGACGTCGGCAGTCGGGCGAGACCATAGAAGACTACGCCAATGAACTCCTGCAGCTTGCCAGGGGTTGTGACTGTAAGGATGTCTCCGCCGAGCAGTACATGCAAGACCTCGCCCGAGACGCGTTCGTAGCAGGGGTAGGGTCCTCGTACATCAGACTTAAATTATTAGAAAAGGGGAAACTCAACTTGACCCAGGCAATGGGGATGGCCGTGAGGTTGGAGGCGGCGTCGAAGAGCTTGGCTCTGTACCCCGAGGACCACGTGCAGTCAACGTGGTTGGAGCAAGCTCTGCTCCCTCCTCGCCCCGCGAACCCGCGCTCCCAGATCGATTCGACGACGGCGGCAGCTCCAGGTGGCCAGCGATGCTATTTTTGCGGTGGGGCCAAGCATCCACGGCAACAGTGTCCGGCAAGAACGGCAATCTGCAGCCAGTGCGGTAAAAAAGGCCACTACGGCAAAGTCTGCAGGTCCAAACCTAAAAACGGCAGTGCAGCTTGTAACCCTCCAGAACGGAGACCATCTCTTTCGGCGCTGCAGTACCCACGAGGTCCGACCACGTGCGATCTCAGGACGGCGCCATCGTGGCAGACAGAGGAGGAGGAAGACCACCAGGAGTCGCTGCGCTTGGAGCCCTCGGCCACATGCGATTCATGGGGGCGGCCATCATGGTCCACGACGACTAGGAGCGACCAGCAGGGGTCCTCAGCATCCACATCGGCAGCATGCAGCAGCGACCAGCAGGGGTCCTCAGCATCCACATCGGCAGCATGCAGTGACGCCCAGGGGCCAACGGTGGCGTCGATCTCTCTGGATCAGACCAGGCATTTCAGACTGGAACATTCCATGATGGAGGTAAAGGTTAGTGGCAGAACTGTGAATTGTCTGTTTGACAGTGGGAGCACCGAAAGTTTCATACACCCTGAAACTGCTAAAAGGTGTGGACTCCGGGTTCTCCCTGCCAAACAGACAATTTCCATGGCATCACGGTCCCGGTCTGTACCGATCCAAGGACGATGTATGGTAACTCTTGAGGTACAGGGCACAGTTTACGAGCAATACAGGCTCCTTGTGCTACCTCACCTTTGCGCGCCAATTCTCCTCGGACTAAACTTTATGGCCCACATGAGGAGTGTGATCCTACAGTACGGTGGGCCACTCCCTTCACTGGCAGTAGGGAACCAGCCGCAGCCTCCAAATTGCCCAAAGCGCCCCGCGTGCAATCTATCCACCCTGAAGATCACGACACCATCCCTTTTTAAAAATCTGGTACCTGGCTGCAAGCCCATCGCTACTAAAAGTAGGCGTTACAGCGCTGAGGACCGGATCTTTATTAGATCTGAGGTTCAGCGGCTCCTCAAGGAAGGGATCATACAGGCCAGTGCTAGTCCGTGGAGAGCGCAGGTCGTGGTAGTCAAAAGCGGGAACAAACCTCGGATGGTCATCGACTATAGTCAGACCATTAATAGATACACGCAGCTGGATGCGTATCCTCTCCCGCGCATTTCTGATATGGTCAATCAGATTGCGCAGTACCGAGTGTTTTCTACCATAGACCTTAAGTCCGCCTACCATCAACTCCCCATCCGCCCAGAGGACCGACAATATACGGCTTTTGAGGCGGATGGTCGTCTATACCAATTCCTCAGGGTTCCATTTGGTGTCACCAATGGGGTCTCGGTCTTCCAGCGTGCTATGGACCGAATGGTGGACCAGAACGGGTTGCGGGCTACCTTCCCGTACCTGGATAACGTCACCATCTGCGGCCATGACCAGCAGGACCACGACACGAATCTCCAACACTTTCTACGCACTGCATCTCGCCTGAATCTGACCTATAACAGGGAGAAGTGCGTATTCCGTACGCATAGGTTAGCCATCCTCGGATACGTGGTGGAAAACGGGGTCATTGGCCCTGATCCAGACCGTATGCGCCCACTCACTGAACTTCCCTTGCCCGCTAGCACGAAAGCACTGAGGAGATGCCTCGGGTTCTTTTCGTATTATGCACAGTGGGTCCCCAACTACGCGGACAAAGCTCGTCCGCTCATTAAGTCCACGACCTTCCCACTTACGCCGGAGGCCCAATTGGCCTTCAAGGTTTTGAAAAGCGACATCTCGAAAGCCACGATGCACGCGGTGGATGAATCCATCCCTTTCCAGGTGGAGAGTGATGCATCGGACTTCGCCCTAGCCGCCACACTAAACCAGGCAGGCAGGCCCGTCGCGTTTTTTTCCCGCACCCTTCAAGGCCCAGAGATTCGGCACTCAGCGGTGGAAAAGGAGGCTCAGGCCATTGTGGAGGCAGTCAGACACTGGCGCCATTACCTGGCAGGTAAGCGGTTCACCCTGATCACGGATCAACGATCCGTGGCGTTTATGTTCAGTAACACGCAGAGGGGCAAGATCAAGAACGATAAGATCTTGCGGTGGAGAATTGAGCTCTCCACCTATAATTACGATATTATGTATCGTCCAGGGAAGCTCAATGAGCCCTCGGATGCCCTCTCGCGCGGAACATGCGCCATCATGCAGGAGGACCGCTTGAAGGCTCTCCACAATGATCTGTGTCATCCTGGAGTCACCAGACTCTACCACTTCATAAAAGCCCGCAACCTACCCTACTCAGTGGAGGAGGTCAGGTCAGTTACTAGAAGTTGTCGGATTTGCGCAGAATGCAAACCACACTTTTATCGACCAGACCGGGCACATTTGGTCAAGGCCACTCGCCCTTTTGAGAGGCTGAGTGTAGATTTTAAGGGCCCCCTTCCCTCAACGGATCGGAATGTCTATTTTCTTAACATAATAGACTAATTTTCCCGGTTTCCGTTTGTTTTCCCCTGTGCGGACACGTCGACTGCCACCGTCATCAAGGCATTCAGTGAGCTTTTTACCCTGTTCGGGTACCCCTGCTATATTCATAGCGACAGGGGCTCGTCGTTCATGAGCAACGACTTGAGGAAATTCCTGCTCTCATTCGGGATTGCCTCTAGTAGAACCACGAGCTACAACCCTAGGGGTAACGGACAGGTGGAAAGGGAGAATGCTACAGTCTGGAAGGCTGTCCTACTGGCACTGAAATCCAAGGGCCTTCCAGTCTCCCGGTGGCAGGAGGTCCTTCCAACTGCGCTCCATTCTATCCGCTCCCTCCTGTGTACGGCAACCAATGCTACTCCCCACGAGAGGATGTTCTCATTCCCTCGGAAGTCGTCCTCGGGGACCTCATTGCCAGCCTGGTTGACGTACCCAGGACCCGTCCTTCTGCGGCGCCATGTGAGGGCTCGCAAGTCCGACCCCTTGGTCGAACCGGTCCAACTCCTCCACGCCAACCCTCAGTATGCCTATGTGGCATATCCTGACGGGCGAGAGGACACTGTCTCCATTAGAGACCTGGCGCCCGCAGGGGACGTAGCAACTCCTGTCGCTCCTATTCCCCCAGTCACAGATCCACTACTCCTCATTACTTCCCCAGACGTGGCGCGGTCAGCACCGGGACCAGTGCATAACACTTTTACTCCCAGGCACAGCTTGCCTGAGACTCGGAGATCGGCGCCACCATCATCACCACCACCACCACCACCAAACGTTCCAGGATCCCCTACACCATCGCCTCATCAGGGCCGGCCGGCCCGGGAGTCTTTGAGGGGACAGCCAGATGTTGTTTTGAGAGAGCCACCGCAAGCACCTGCTCCGGTTTCGCAACCGGTGTTGAGAAGATCGCAGCGTCGGTGTGGTCCTCCAGACCGTCTGGACTTGTGAATCCTGTTATTTTTTTTGTCATTGTCTGTTTTCATCCACCCCGCCACCTTTGGTTCCTAAAGGAGGGGTGAATGTGGTGAACCATCGTTGGTTCACCACTGGGGTTGTTATTGTGTTACTGTTGGGCTAGGGTGTTGTTGTTATGGGGGTTGTACTATGTTGTTGGGATAGGGTGTTTACCTGTCCTAAGTGTTATCATGGCACACTCCAGTGGGGTCCCGCCTCCGGTGGCAGGGTATAAGACCCCCTGCTCCGGCAGGACCCCTTCAGTCTGAACGGGTGAATTTGTGTTAGTAGTTTCATTGTTAATGTATTAAAGCCTTCAGTTCTAAAGCCTTGTTTCCGGGTGCTCATTGAGGTGCATCAGTCTGGTCTCTCTCCCTCTCTGAGAAGGATGGTCTACACCTTAATCAGAAGGGGACCAATATCCTGGGGGGTAAATTTGCTAAGGCCATGCAGGGAGGTTTAAACTGATTCGGGGGGGGGGAGGGATCCTGAGTAGTGGGGCTGAAAGTGAGGGATGCATGGATGGGGACTGCAATGCACGGCATTGCAGAGGTGGGGTGGAGCAGGGTTTGAAATGTGTATACTTCAGTGCCAGGAGTATTCGCAATAAAGTGGGTGAACTTGCAGCGTGGATCAGTACCTGGGACTTCGATGTTGTGGCTATTTCAGAGACATGGATAGAGCAGGGGCAGGAATGGATGCTGCAGGTCCCGGGGTTCAAATGTTTTAGTCGAAGTAGGGAAGGAGGTAGAAGAGGGGGAGGGGTAGCATTATTGGTCAGAGATTGTATCACAGTGTCAGAGAGGAGGTTTGATGAGGACTTATCTGTTGAGGTAGTATGGGCGGAGATTAGAAATAGGAGAGGAGAGGTCACCCTGTTGGGAGTCTTTTATAGACCTCCTAAAAGTTCTAGAGAGGTTGAGGAAAGGATTGCGGAGTCAATCCTGCTTAGGAGTGAAAGTAATAGGGCAATTGTTATGGGGGATTTTAACTTGACTAATATTGACTGGAATTGTTATAGCTCTAGCTCGTTAGAGGGGTCAGTTTTTGTTCAAAGCGTGCAGGAAGGTTTTTTTGACTCAGTATGTAGACAGGCCAACGAGAGGTGAGGCTATATTGGATCTGGTGCTGGGAAATGAGCCAGACCAGGTGCTAGACTTGGAAGTTGGTGTGCATTTTGGTGATAGTGACCACAATTCGGTTACGTTCACCTTAGTGATGGAAAGGGATAGGCATGAACCTCGGGCCAGTGGTTTTAGCTGGGGGAAGGGTAATTATGAGGCTATTAGGAGAGAATTAGGAAACATAGGTTGGACTAGGAGATTACAGGGACTGGGAACGTCCGACATGTGGAGTTTTTTCAAGGAGCAGCTACTGCGAGTCTGTGATAGGTATGTCCCTGTCAGGCAAGGAGGAATTGGTAGGGCTAGGGAACCGTGGTGCACCAAAAAAGTTTCTTTGTTGGTTAAAAAGAAAAAGGAGGCTTATGTTCGGATGAGACGTGAGCACTCGGGTAGTGCACTAGAAAGCTTTAGATTGGCTAAGAGGGAGTTGAAGAGCGAGCTTAGAAGGGCTAAAAGGGGACATGAGAAGACTTTGGCGGATAGGGTTAAAGAGAATCCTAAGGCGTTCTATAGGTATGTCAAGAACAGAAGGTTGGTTAGGGCAAGTTTAGGGCCAGTTATAGATGGCAGAGGGAAGTTATGTGTGGAACCGGAGGAGATTGGTGAAGCATTGAACCAATATTTCTCTTCGGTGTTCACGCAAGGGGACATGAATATAGCTGAGGAGGACACTGGGTTGCAAGGGAGTAGAATAGACAGTATTACAGTTGATAAGGAGGATGTGCAGGATATTCTGGAGGGTCTGAAAATAGATAAATCCCCTGGTCCGGATGGGATTTATCCAAGGATTCTCTGGGAGGCAAGAGAAGTGATTGCAGAGCCTCTGGCTCTGATCTTCAGGTCGTCGTTGGCCTCTGGTATAGTACCAGAAGATTGGAGGTTAGCGAATGTTGTCCCATTGTTTAAGAAGGGGAACAGAGACTTCCCCGGGAATTATAGACCGGTGAGTCTCACTTCTGTTGTCGGCAAGATGTTGGAAAAAATTATAAGGGATAGGATTTATAGTTATTTGGAGAGTAATGAATTGATAGGTGATAGTCAGCATGGTTTTGTGGCAGGTAGGTCGTGCCTTACTAACCTTATTGAGTTTTTTGAGAAAGTGACCAAGGAGGTGGATGGGGGCAAGGCAGTGGACGTGGTATATATGGATTTTAGTAAGGCGTTTGATAAGGTTCACCATGGTAGGCTTCTGCAGAAAATGCAGATGTATGGGATTGGGGGTGATCTAGGAAATTGGATCAGGAATTGGCTAGCGGATAGGAAACAGAGGGTGGTGGTTGATAGTAAATATTCATCATGGAGTGCGGTTACAAGTGGTGTACCTCAGGGATCTGTTTTGGGGCCACTGCTGTTTGTAATATTTATTAATGATCTGGATGAGGGTATAGTTGGGTGGATTAGCAAATTTGCTGATGACACCAAAGTCGGTGGTGTGGTAGACAGTGAGGAAGGGTGTCGTAGTTTGCAGGAAGACTTAGACAGGTTGCAAAGTTGGGCCGAGAGGTGGCGGATGGAGTTTAATGCGGAGAAGTGTGAGGTAATTCACTTTGGTAGGAATAACAGATGTGTTGAGTATAGGGCTAACGGGAGGACTTTGAATAGTGTGGAGGAGCAGAGGGATCTAGGTGTATGTGTGCATAGATCCCTGAAAGTTGGGAATCAAGTAGATAAGGTTGTTAAGAAGGCATATGGTGTCTTGGCGTTTATTGGTAGGGGGATTGAATTTAGGAGTCGTAGCGTTATGTTGCAACTGTACACAACTCTGGTGCGGCCGCACTTGGAGTACTGTGTGCAGTTCTGGTCCCCACATTACAGGAAGGATGTGGAGGCTTTGGAGAGGGTGCAGAGGAGGTTTACCAGGATGTTGCCTGGTATGGAGGGGAGATCCTATGAGGAGAGGCTGAGGGATTTGGGATTGTTTTCGCTGGAAAGGCGGCGGCTAAGAGGGGATCTTATTGAAACATATAAGATGATTAGAGGTTTAGATAGGGTGGATAGTGATAGCCTTTTTCCTCTGATGGAGAAATCCAGCACGAGGGGGCATGGCTTTAAATTGAGGGGGGGTAGTTATAGAACCGATGTCAGGGGTAGGTTCTTTACCCAGAGGGTGGTGAGGGATTGGAATGCCCTGCCAGCATCAGTAGTAAATGCGCCTAGTTTGGGGGCGTTTAAGAGATCCGTAGATAGGTTCATGGACGAAAAGAAATTGGTTTAGGTTGGAGGGTCACAGTTTTTTTTTAACTGGTCGGTGCAACATCGTGGGCCGAAGGGCCTGTTCTGCGCTGTAATGTTCTATGTTCTATGTTCTATGTTCTCTCACAGCTCAGTCTGGTCTCTCTCCCTCTGTCTCTCACAGCTCAGTCTGGTCTCTCTCTCTCTCTCTCACAGCTCAGTCTGGTCTCTCTCCCTCTCTCTCACAGCTCAGTCTGGTCTCTCTCTCTCTCACAGCTCAGTCTGGTCTCTCTCTCTCTCACAGCTCAGTCTGGTCTCTCTCTCTCACCGCTCAGTCTGGTCTCTCTCTCTCTCACCGCTCAGTCTGGTCTCTCTCTCTCTCACAGCTCAGTCTGGTCTCTCTCTCTCACCGCTCAGTCTGGTCTCTCTCTCTCTCTCACAGCTCAGTCTGGTCTCTCTCTCTCACAGCTCAGTCTGGTCTCTCTCTCACACAGCTCAGTCTGGTCTCTCTCCCTCTGTCTCTCACAGCTCAGTCTGGTCTCTCTCTCTCTCTCTCTCACAGCTCAGTCTGGTCTCTCTCTCTCACACAGCTCAGTCTGGTCTCTCTCCCTCTGTCTCTCACAGCTCAGTCTGGTCTCTCTCTCTCTCTCTCTCACAGCTCAGTCTGGTCTCTCTCTCTCACACAGCTCAGTCTGGTCTCTCTCCCTCTCTCTCACAGCTCAGTCTGGTCTCTCTCTCTCTCACAGCTCAGTCTGGTCTCTCTCTCTCTCACACACACAGCTCAGTCTGGTCTCTCTCTCTCTCTCTCTCACAGCTCAGTCTGGTCTCTCTCTCTCTCACAGCTCAGTCTGGTCTCTCTCTCTCTCTCACAGCTCAGTCTGGTCTCTCTCTCTCTCTCACAGCTCAGTCTGGTCTCTCTCTCTCTCACAGCTCAGTCTGGTCTCTCTCTCTCACACAGCTCAGTCTGGTCTCTCTCTCTCTCACAGCTCAGTCTGGTCTCTCTCTCTCTCACAGCTCAGTCTGGTCTCTCTCTCTCACACAGCTCAGTCTGGTCTCTCTCTCACAGCTCAGTCTGGTCTCTCTCTCTCACACAGCTCAGTCTGGTCTCTCCCTCTCTCTCACAGCTCAGTCTGGTCTCTCTCTCTCTCTCACCGCTCAGTCTGGTCTCTCTCTCTCTCACAGCTCAGTCTGGTCTCTCTCTCTCTCACACACACAGCTCAGTCTGGTCTCTCTCTCTCTCGCACAGCTCAGTGTGGTCTCTCTCTCTCTCTCTCACAGCTCAGTCTGGTCTCTCTCTCTCTCACAGCTCAGTCTGGTCTCTCTCTCTCTCTCACAGCTCAGTCTGGTCTCTCTCTCTCTCACCGTTCAGTCTGGTCTCTCTCTCTCTCACACACACAGCTCAGTCTGGTCTCTCTCTCTCTCTCACAGCTCAGTCTGGTCTCTCTCTCTCTCTCTCTCACAGCTCAGTCTGGTCTCTCTCTCTCTCACAGCTCAGTCTGGTCTCTCTCTCTCTCACACACACAGCTCAGTCTGGTCTCTCTCTCTCTCTCTCACAGCTCAGTCTGGTCTCTCTCTCTCTCACAGCTCAGTCTGGTCTCTCTCTCTCACAGCTCAGTCTGGTCTCTCTCTCTCTCACAGCTCAGTCTGGTCTCTCTCTCTCTCTCACAGCTCAGTCTGGTCTCTCTCTCTCTCTCTCACAGCTCAGTCTGGTCTCTCTCTCTCTCACAGCTCAGTGTGGTCTCTCTCTCTCTCTCACAGCTCAGTCTGGTCTCTCTCTCTCTCTCTCACAGCTCAGTCTGGTCTCTCTCTCTCTCTCACCGCTCAGTCTGGTCTCTCTCTCTCTCACAGCTCAGTCTGGTCTCTCTCTCTCTCTCACCGCTCAGTCTGGTCTCTCTCTCTCTCTCTCTCTCTCACCGCTCAGTCTGGTCTCTCTCTCTCTCTCACCGCTCAGTCTGGTCTCTCTCTCTCTCACCGCTCAGTCTGGTCTCTCTCTCTCTCTCACCGCTCAGTCTGGTCTCTCTCTCTCTCACCGCTCAGTCTGGTCTCTCTCTCTCTCTCTCTCTCACCGCTCAGTCTGGTCTCTCTCTCTCTCTCACAGCTCAGTCTGGTCTCTCTCTCTCTCTCTCTCTCTCACAGCTCAGTCTGGTCTCTCTCTCTCTCTCTCACAGCTCAGTCTGGTCTCTCTCTCTCTCTCACAGCTCAGTCTGGTCTCTCTCCCTCTCTCTCACAGCTCAGTCTGGTCTCTCTCTCTCTCACAGCTCAGTCTGGTCTCTCTCTCTCTCTCACAGCTCAGTCTGGTCTCTCTCCCTCTCTCTCACAGCTCAGTCTGGTCTCTCTCCCTCTCTCTCACAGCTCAGTCTGGTCTCTCTCTCTCTCACAGCTCAGTCTGGTCTCTCTCTCTGTCTCTCACAGCTCAGTCTGGTCTCTCTCTCTCACCGTTCAGTGTGGTCTCTCTCTCTCACACGGCTCAGTCTGGTCTCTCTCTCTCTCACCGTTCAGTGTGGTCTCTCTCTCTCTCACACAGCTCAGTCTGGTCTCTCTCTCTCTCTCTCACCGCTCAGTCTGGTCTCTCTCTCTCTCACAGCTCAGTCTGGTCTCTCTCTCTCTCTCACAGCTCAGTCTGGTCTCTCTCTCTCTCTCACCGCTCAGTCTGGTCTCTCTCTCTCTCACCGCTCAGTCTGGTCTCTCTCTCTCTCACACAGCTCAGTCTGGTCTCTCTCTCTCTCACAGCTCAGTCTGGTCTCTCTCTCTCACCGCTCAGTCTGGTCTCTCTCTCTCTCACCGTTCAGTGTGGTCTCTCTCTCTCTCACACAGCTCAGTCTGGTCTCTCTCTCTCTCACAGCTCAGTCTGGTCTCTCTCTCTCACAGCTCTGTCTGGTCTCTCTCTCTCTCTCACCGCTCAGTCTGGTCTCTCTCTCTCTCACCGCTCAGTCTGGTCTCTCTCTCTCTCACAGCTCAGTCTGGTCTCTCTCTCTCTCTCTCACAGCTCAGTCTGGTCTCTCTCTCTCTCACCGCTCAGTCTGGTCTCTCTCTCTCTCACAGCTCAGTCTGGCCTCTCTCTCTCTCTCACCGCTCAGTCTGGTCTCTCTCTCTCTCTCACCGCTCAGTCTGGTCTCTCTCTCTCACACAGCTCAGTCTGGTCTCTCTCTCTCTCTCACCGCTCAGTCTGGTCTCTCTCTCTCTCAGAGCTCAGTCTGGTCTCTCTCTCTCTCTCACAGCTCAGTCTGGTCTCTCTGTCTCTCACAGCTCAGTCTGGTCTCTCTCTCTCACCGCTCAGTCTGGTCTCTCTCTCTCACAGCTCAGTCTGGTCTCTCTCTCTCTCTCACCGCTCAGTCTGGTCTCTCTCTCTCTCACAGCTCAGTCTGGTCTCTCTCTCTCTCTCACAGCTCAGTCTGGTCTCTCTCTCTCACAGCTCAGTCTGGTCTCTCTCTCTCACAGCTCAGTCTGGTCTCTCTCTCTCTCACAGCTCAGTCTGGTCTCTCTCTCTCTCTCACAGCTCAGTCTGGTCTCTCTCTCTCACAGCTCAGTCTGGTCTCTCTCTCTCTCACCGCTCAGTCTGGTCTCTCTCTCTCACAGCTCAGTCTGGTCTCTCTCTCTCTCTCTCACAGCTCAGTCTGGTCTCTCTCTCACAGCTCAGTCTGGTCTCTCTCTCTCTCACAGCTCAGTCTGGTCTCTCTCTCTCTCACAGCTCAGTCTGGTCTCTCTCTCTCACAGCTCAGTCTGGTCTCTCTCTCTCTCTCACCGCTCAGTCTGGTCTCTCTCTCTCTCACCGTTCAGTGTGGTCTCTCTCTCTCACACAGCTCAGTCTGGTCTCTCTCTCTCTCTCACCGCTCAGTCTGGTCTCTCTCTCTCTCACAGCTCAGTCTGGTCTCTCTCTCTCTCACAGCTCAGTCTGGTCTCTCTCTCTCACCGCTCAGTCTGGTCTCTCTCTCTCTCACAGCTCAGTCTGGTCTCTCTCTCTCACCGCTCAGTCTGGTCTCTCTCTCTCTCACAGCTCAGTCTGGTCTCTCTCTCTCTCACAGCTCAGTCTGGTCTCTCTCTCTCTCACAGCTCAGTCTGGTCTCTCTCTCTCACAGCTCAGTGTGGTCTCTCTCTCTCACAGCTCAGTCTGGTCTCTCTCTCTCACCGCTCAGTGTGGTCTCTCTCTCTCACAGCTCAGTCTGGTCTCTCTCTCTCTCACAGCTCAGTCTGGTCTCTCTCTCTCTCTCACCGCTCAGTCTGGTCTCTCTCTCTCTCACAGCTCAGTCTGGTCTCTCTCTCTCTCACAGCTCAGTCTGGTCTCTCTCTCTCTCTCACCGCTCAGTCTGGTCTCTCTCTCTCTCACCGTTCAGTCTGGTCTCTCTCTCTCTCACAGCTCAGTCTGGTCTCTCTCTCACACAGCTCAGTCTGGTCTCTCTCTCTCACCGCTCAGTCTGGTCTCTCTCTCTCTCACACACACAGCTCAGTCTGGTCTCTCTCTCTCTCTCACAGCTCAGTCTGGTCCCTCTCTCACACAGCTCAATCTGGTCTCTCTCTCTCTCACCGCTCAGTCTGGTCTCTCTCTCTCTCACAGCTCAGTCTGGTCTCTCTCTCTCACCGCTCAGTCTGGTCTCTCTCTCTCTCACCGCTCAGTCTGGTCTCTCTCTCTCTCTCACAGCTCAGTCTGGTCTCTCTCTCTCACCGCTCAGTGTGGTCTCTCTCTCTCACCGCTCAGTGTGGTCTCTCTCTCTCACCGCTCAGTCTGGTCTCTCTCTCTCTCACCGCTCAGTCTGGTCTCTCTCTCTCACCGCTCAGTCTGGTCTCTCTCTCTCACCGCTCAGTCTGGTCTCTCTCTCTCACCGCTCAGTGTGGTCTCTCTCTCTCACCGCTCAGTCTGGTCTCTCTCTCTCACCGCTCAGTCTGGTCTCTCTCTCTCACCGCTCAGTGTGGTCTCTCTCTCTCTCACAGCTCAGTCTGGTCTCCTGCACTCTCTGGCCTTTTTGGATGTTTATTTTCTGGAGGGTATTTGCTTTTGCAAATGGAGGCACAGATCTGAGTTGCAAAAATGTTCTCCTCCTGTTACAAATGTTCATGATGAGTGCCTTATGGTTAAAATTACTATATAGAAAAGTTGAAGCATACGTTTTGATCATAAGCCTCTGTGATGTTCTCCTGAAACGTCCCAAGTTCAAATTCTGTCTTCTCCCCCAAGCCGTCAAGAACGTTTTTCAAAGCAGCTTCATCATAACCTCTTCCAATTCGATCGTCAAGTTGCTGAACCAAAACCTTGGACCTTTCGATTCGTTTGTTCATTCCCTGTAAATCCTGTGGGAAAAGCGTTGAGAGTAATGCTACAGACATTTACGTTGCTGTTTCCATAGTGCTTTTTACAGCCACAGGACACCACAAAGACCTGTCCAGTCAATACAGTACCTACAAAGTGTAACCATTGTGTAATGTTGGAAACACAATATGCAGTTTGTGCACAGTAAGATCCCACAAAGCACAATGTGGAAATGGCTGAATAGTCTGTTTTTGTGATGTTAATTAAAGGATAAATATTGTTCAGGACAGTGTCCTCTCCTCCTCTTCAGGTACTCCCACGGGATCTTGTACCTCTGTATGAGGGGGCAAGACAGAGTCTCAGTTTAGCATCTTACTCAAACAGCAGCATCCCTTCTGTATCACATTGAAATTGTTAGTTTAGATTGTAACCCACTATGCCTGGAATGGGACTTGAACCTACAAACCTCTCTGACTCGGAGGCAAGAGTGCTACCCACTGAGCCAAGGGTTGGCATCGTAGAATCCCTGCAGCGCAGAAGGAGGCTATTCAGCCCATCGAGTCTGCACCGTCCAAAATCCAACCCAGGCCCTATTCCCATAATCCCACACATTTATCCTGCTAATCCCCTGACACTAGGGTCAATTTAGCATGGCCAATCAACCTAACCTGCACATCTTTTGATTGTGGGAGGAAGCTGGAGCACCCGGAGAAAATCCACGCAGACTTGGGGAGAACGTGCAAACTCCACACAGACAGTGACCCAAGGCCGGAATTGAACCCTGGTCCCTGGTGCAGTGAGGCAGCAGTGCTAACCTCTGTGCCACCGTGCCGCCCCATCTATGTAATGTAACATCAACTTATTATATAAGGCGTTTAACATTGTGAAACATGAGTATTTGCTGAGAAGCTTTTTGTTTTACACTCATCAGGACAATGACAGTAATGTTAATGTCAGGCAAAGACAAACATTGTCAACTGTGTGGGAACTGAGTGCTGATTGGTTGCTAAATAGACTCTGATTGGGTGAGTCATGGAGAACACACCTGTTAACAGGGACACCGATTTCAGATCAGCCCCAAAGAATTCAAGATTCCAGCCAGAAAAAGTGTGGAAACCAAATCCAGCAGGAAGAGACAAAACATTCACTGGCTGTCGGGATGGGCCAAAGGAATAGGAGAGCCAGCAAGATAGGCTGAATGGCCTTCTGCACTGTCAAATCTTCTGACCTTCTTAAAAGTTGAAGTTTATTTATCAGTGTCACAAGGAGACTTACATTAACACTGCAATGAAGTTATTGTGAAAATCCACAATCGCCACACTCCTGTTCAGATACACTAAGGGAGAATTTAGCATGGCCAACGCATCTAACCAGCATGTCTTTCAGACTGTGGGAGGAAACCGGAGCACCCGGAGAAAACTCATGCAGACATGGGGAGAATGTGCAAACACCACACAGACAGTGGCCCAAGCTGGGAATCGAACCCATGTCCCTGGCACTGTGAGGCAGCAGTGCTAACCACTGTGCCACCGTGCTGCCCACTGTGCCACCATGCTGCCCATATTCAGAATAAATGCATTTTTTTTTTTGCTGGGACTTTGAGTTGGAGAGGGAGCTTGGATGAAAGAATTGAGGTGACTTGCTGAATTATGGCTCTGAGGATTAGTTTGGCCTGGTGGGAAGGGAAACCAAGGCCTTGATGGAGAAGGTAGTCAAGAAGGCATATGGCATGCTTGCCTTCATCGGCCGGGGTATTGAGTTTAAAAATTGGCAAGTCAAGTTGCTGCTTTATAGAACCTTAGTTAGGCCGCACTTGGAATATAGTGTTCAATTCTGGTCGCCACACTACCAGAAGGATGTGGAGGCTTTGGAGAGGGTACAGAAAAGATTTACCAGGATGTTGCCTGGTATGGAGGGCATTAGCTATGAGGAGATGTTGGAGAAACTTGATTTGTTCTCACTGGAACAACGGAGGTTGAGGGGAGACCTGATAGAAGTCCACAAGATTATGAGGGGCATGGACAGCGTGGATAGTCAGAAGCTTTTTCCCAGGGTGGAAGAGTCAATTACTAGGGGGCATAGGTTTAAGGTGTGAGGGGCAAGGTTTAAAAGAGATGTACGAGGCAGATTTTTTACAGAGTCGTGGGTGCCTGGAACTTGTTGCCGGGGAAGGCAGTGGAAGCGGATACGGTAGTGACTTTTAAGGGGTGTCTTGATTAAGTACATGAATGAGATGGGAATAGAGGGATATGGTCCCCGGAAGCGTAGGGGATTTTAGTTAAGTCGGACAGCATGATTGGAGGGCCGAAGGGCCTGTTCCTGTGCTGTAATTTTCTTTGTTCTTTGTTTTTTGTTCTTTGCCTTCAGGAGATGGAGGTGGAAGATTGGGGTGATGAACTGCCGCCGTTACTTTACCTTGCTGTGCCGCTCACTCTGTACCTCCAGCTGGTGATTCAGGTGTTGGATTTGTTCCTGCAGCCTGACTTTCTGAGCTGCCTCTTCTTCCTGCCTTTCCCAAGAGAATGTTACAGAATGGTTATGACACGTTTCCACAGCTTGAAGCTTGATCAATATTTGTAGAGAATATTATATAGATGCTGTCACAAGCTGTCTACATCAATCAGCTTCTAATCGCGTTGAACTGAATGTTCTTCAGGGAGCTATGTTGGGTAGGGATGGTACATTGCACATTTGGTAAGGAGGCTGAATAAAATGGCATTGATATAAGCAACATGCCATCTAACCTGCTGATTACAAGATGGTAAGAAATGGGAGCAGAGGTAGGCCAATCGGCCCATCAAGCCCGTTCTGCCATTCAATATGATCATGGCTGATTGTGGTCTTAACTCCACTTTTTTTGCCTGTTCCCCCATTATCTTTAACTCTCTTATAGATCAAAAATCTGCTTAAGTCAGCCTTGGATATATTCAAGACACAACCTCCACTGCTCTCTGTGGAAGAGAATTCCACAGACTTAACGACCCTCACTTGGGAGAACGGAACTTGAATATTGCTGAAAAGAGAATTTAGAATTTAGCACAACCAATGCACCCTAACCAGCAAGTCTTTCAGACTGTGGGCGGAAACCGGAGCACCCGGAGGAAACCCACGCAGAGACGGGGAGAATGTGCAGACTCCGCACAGACAGTGACCCAAGCCGGGAATTGAACCCAGTTCCCTGGTGCTGTGAGGCAGCAGTGCGAACCACTGTGTCACTGTGAGGGAGATGTTGCTCAAATTTTCCATCTTGCACTCATCAGGACAAACGCAAGAACTCTAAATTTTCAACCAATCAAAACAACTTATACAACAGGAGAAATAGATGCTGGTTGGTTGGCAAGTCAACTCTTAGGACCCAAGAACTGGCTGTTTGAATCAAATGCATTGCCAATCAGAGTGGACTGAGGCATTTCTAGACTTGAAGCCAATGCACGTCAGTGAGGACCCGGGGGGGGGGGGTTGGGTGACAAGTGCAAGTTAAATGAGGGCAGTAGGGTTTTCAAAGACCTTTCATCTGTGGAAAGACCTTGTTAGCCTTCGGAGTTATGTTGGAAGTGTCAAGGCTGAGATAGATTTGAACTCTTGAGAGAATGAAGGGATATGTGGATTGGATGAGAAAGTGGAGTTGAGGTTGATCTTACTAAATGGTGGAGCAAGCTCGAGGGAGCAAATATCCTATTGATGTTCTTATTTCTCATCTTATGTTCCTTTATTGTGGCTACAGCAGTTCGAGAAGGAGGCTCACCACCCACTTTCTCAAGGGAATCAAAGTAGGCAAGAGATTTTGACCTAACCAGTGCTGTCCACGTCCCAAACTCTCTGAGCGAATGTGTTGTGAAATCGTCCAATTTCATGATTTATATGTTGTAAGAATATAACTTTCAGTTTTGAGGAAATTAAATTTGTAAATGTAAGGTAATTAAAACTCTAGATTTCAGATCACCTCAAGTATTTTACAGGTCAAAGTTCCTTCCTTGTGTACTCGCAATGCCAGAGTTAGAATCATAGAAACCCTACAGTGCAGAAGGAGGCCATTCGGCCCATCGAGTCTGCACCGACCACAATCCCACCCAGGCCCTACCCCCATATCCCTACATATTTACCCACTAATCCCTCTAACCTATGCATCTCAGGACTCTAAGGGGCAATTTTTAGCACGGCCAATCAACCTAACCCGCACATCTTTGGACTATGGGAGGAAACCGGAGCACCCGGAGGAAACCCACCCAGACATGGGGAGAATGTGCAAACTCCACACAGACAGTGACCCAAGCCGGGAATCGAACCCAGGTCCCTGGAGCTGTGAAGCAGCAGTGCTAACCACTGTGCCACCGTGCCGCCAAAGAGCATGAGACCTGAAACCTGAAACAGCAAACAGGGAAGGTAGTGGAGGCTGGAAACTTTATAACTTTTAAAAGATATTTGGATCAGCACTTGGAATATCACAACATTCAAGGATATGGGACAAGTGTAGGAAAATAGGATTTAGTGGTAGTTATTGACAGTGCAGACGCGATGGCCAAAGGGCCTTTTCTGTGTTGTATGACTCTATGACTCTGAGTGTTGAGGAGAGGCTCATAATGCATCTGACCCATGTTACTGACCTGGCTAATACATCAAGCAAAATAGTGGCACTCACATTGCCTGGTACTCCATCAATCTAGCCTTCGCATCTCGCACTTCGAACCAAGTTGACGTTAACTCCGTGGAAGGTATTGTCACAGGGTGAAGTGCGGAGAGGAGCGCAGAATCTCTCTCGGCAAGCAGTGCTCTCAGTCTCTGAACTTCCTGTTCTTTCTGCTCAATTCCTCTGTTCAGTGAGTTGACCCTGTCAATGGCAGTATAGTCAGAGCTGGACAAGGGGTCATGCTGGATTCTATAGTGTGAATAGTCAGGCGAATATTTCCCCAAAATCTATGGCCGGGATATTCCAGCCTCAACGTGGTGTGAGAATCAGCTGACCCAGCCGCAGGTCCATTGACTTTTGGCAGGACTGGAGGATACCGGCAGCTGGCGTGGCTGGAAAATCCCACCCAATATCCCTCTAAAATCTACAGCCACAGTGTCTTTGGATAACTAAGGTATCTGAGATCTAGTCTAATGTCTATATCACCCACTATGTTATTTTCCTGTATTCACAGATGGGGGCATTGTTGGCAAGAGTATTGTTTCCCATCAGAAATTGCCCTTGGCTTGCTCAGCCATTTCAGAGGGCAGTTAAGAGTTCACCACCTTGCTGTGGATCTGGAGTTGCATGTAGACCAGACCAGGTCAAAATGGCAGATTTCTTTCCCTAAAAGGCATGAATGAACCAGGTGGGTTTTTACAATTAATGTATATATAGCTTAATATTCCGGACTTATTCGATGCGTTTAAATTCCACCAGCTGCTGTAGTGAGATTTGAACCTATGTCCCAGGACATTACCTCCAGAGTACCAGCTGAGTGGCACTAACCACTACTCCACCTTCTCCCCGTGTGAGCCGACGAGAACTGAACCCGGTTGTATTTGATAGTTGAGACGTTATTTACAATCAGACCATTCTCAGAGGATTAATCTTACCTCTCCTGGTATGCTGAAGCCAAGAGGTTAATCTGATTACTGGAGAATGTATCCCTGCTTGGGAATCGAAGTTCTTTGTGAAGAACCGGTTTGTGAGTTTCCATTTCCCTGTCTAGTTGCTGTGCCCGAGGTGACCCAGAGCTGTGAATCAAAGCAAGAAGGTCGTTTAGCTTTAGTCACAGAATCACAGAATCCTACAGTGCAGAAGAAAGCCATTCGGCCCATCGAGTCTGCACCAATCACAATCCCACCCAGGCCCTACCCCCATAACCTCATGTATTTACCCTAGCTAGTCCCCCTGACACTAAGGGGCAATTTAGCACGGCCAATCCACCTAACCCGCACATCTTTGGACTGTGGGTGGAAACCGGAGCACCCGGAGGAAACCCACGCAGACACCGGGAGAACGTGCAGACTCCATACAGACAGTGACCCAAGCCGGGAATTGAACCTGGGTCTCTGGCGCTGTGCCACCGTGCCACCCTATCCCTTCCCAGAAATGTCAGAATGACTGCCCGTTTGATCGTATAATATTAGAATGTAAAGGTAGAGGATCATACAGCCCAGTTCTAGTTACTGTGTAAAGGTCCCAATACCACTATCTCTTTGAAAGTACAAACCCCCTCCCATCGCCCCCACGTTCACCCTGAAGGCCGAGCATCTCAACTTTTATCCGACCATCAGGAAGCTGACATTTCAGCTCCTGAACAATTCAGGGACTCCACTCTCCTCATTTCCCATTCCCACTCGTCTCCACGCTCTGCGTCTGCGTTCCGCACACATGAGGACGGCCTCAACCGGGATCTTGGGATCATGTCACACTATCTGTAACCCCCACAACTTGCCTGGACTTGTAAAATCTCACTAACTGTCCTGGCTGGAGACAATACACATCTCTTCAACCTGTGCTTAACCCTCACATTGTCTGTACCTGGAAAGACTTGATTACCTGTTAAGACTCGCATTCCAACCATTATCTTGTAATTGAGTTTGTGTCTATATATGACCTGTTTGTGAAACAAACTCTTCACTCACCTGATGAAGGGGCAGCGCTCCGAAAGCTCGGGCAACCAAATAAACCTGTTGGACTTTAACCTGGTGTTGTGAGACTTCTTACAGCATTCGAGTGTGAGAGGCAGAGATATAAAGAGAGAGATAAAGAGGTGTAGAGCGAGGCAGATTGACAGAGAGAAAGAGGAATGCACTGTCACGGAGATGGACTGACTAAGACACGGGAATTTATTTTAAACAGGAACAGTTTTAATAACCACAGTCTTGAGTGGCTTACCGAGGGAAAGTGGACAAACCCCAAAGAGCCCCATTTAGAACCTGAACACACAACAGAAACCCCAAGTAGGTTTACACTCACACTGCAATGAAGTTACTGTGAAAATCCCTGAGTCGCCACATTCCAGTGCCTGTTTGGGTACACTGAGGGAGAATTTAGCATGGCCAATGCACCCTAACCAGCACGTCTTTCGGACTGTGGGAGGAAACCAGAGCACCCGGAGGAAACCCACGCAGACACGGGGAGAACATGCAGACTCCATGCAGACAGTGGCCTAAGCTGGGAATCGAACCCAAGTCCCTGGCGCTGTGAGGCAGCAGTGCTAACCACTGTGCCACTGTGTGGCCGACGTGGGAGGTGTGAGTGTCAACGCTTCACCTCCACCCTTCCCCGAGCTTGGCCGTATTGAGGCCCAGGCAATTTTAAACACTGGTCAGTCATTGGCTCGGAATTGGGTGCCAAGCGTGAGCGGTGATGAATTTCAGATGGCGGGGATTGATCAGTCAGCCCAGAAACTCCCTGACATCGAGTGGGGGGGGCAGTTTGGAGAGGATCATGCTCCCCCCTCCGGTGGGGGGAGCTGGGGTTCGGGATGGGTAGGGAGGGGGGGGTGGGGTGGGGGGAAGCCTGTCCTGTTTACCCTGACCCCACAAAGGACGTAAATGAAAAAGTTATTCTGGGGGCTTTGACCCTGGTTGCTCCTGAGAGGAAGTTTGGAAACTGTCCACTTAAGGGTTAACATCGGAAACACATCATGCGAATGTAAATATGATGTAATGACATGTGGCAAAGTAACAGATCGAGAGGGGGTGAAGTCCAGACTCGGGCAGGGTTCTTGAGGTGTACATGGAGGTGTAAATAAATAGTAACAGTTTTAACAACCACAGTCTCGAGTGGCTTACCGAGGAAAAGTGGACAAACCCCAAAGAGCTCCATTTAGAACCTGAACACACAACAGAAACCCCAGCCACCGGGTGAAACAGAAACCAGGATATAAAATAAAAAATAGCCAACACGCCTTCAAAATTGACCATCAGGCTGTAATTTACAGATAACCATTCAAATGTACAAACAAACTGGAATGTGTGACCAGAAGGGTTTGTTTTTCCTCTTTTTTACACTTGTCTGAACAGAAATGATCAATGGCTTTCGTCATGAACCTTATTTAGAATGGTCTTTTTTAATTGAAAAGCTGTATAAATTACACTGTCGGGGAGGCAGTACTGACCCTCTGACAGTGCAGCACTCCCTCAGTACTGACCCTCTGACAGTGCAGCACTCCCTCAGTACTGACCCTCTGACAGTGCAGCGCTCCCTCAGTACTGACCCTCTGACAGTGCAGCGCTCCCTCAGTACTGACCCTCTGACAGTGCAGCACTCCCTCAGCACTGACCCTCTGACAGTGCAGCGCTCCCTCAGTACTGACCCTCTGACAGTGCAGCACTCCCTCAGTACTGACCCTCTGACAGTGCAGTGCTCCCTCAGTACTGACCCTCTGACAGTGCAGCGCTGCCTCAGTACTGACCCTCTGACAGTGCAGCGCTCCCTCAGTACTGACCCTCTGACAGTGCAGCACTCCCTCAGTACTGACCCTCTGACAGTGCAGCGCTCCCTCAGTACTGACCCTCTGACAGTACAGCACTCCCTCAGTACTGACCCTCTGACAGTGCAGCACTCCCTCAGTACTGACCCTCTGACAGTGCAGCACTCCCTCAGTACTGACCCTCTGACAGTGCAGCACTCCCTCAGTACTGACCCTCTGACAGTGCAGCACTCCCTCAGTACTGACCCTCTGACAGTGCGACACTCCCTCAGTACTGACCCTCTGACAGTGCAGCACTCCCTCAGTACTGACCCTCTGACAGTGCAGCACTCCCTCAGTACTGACCCTCTGACAGTGCAGCACTCCCTCAGTACTGACCCTCTGACAGTGCAGCACTCCCTCAGTACTGACCCTCTGACAGTGCAGCACTCCCTCAGTACTGACCCTCTGACAGTGCAGCACTCCCTCAGTACTGACCCTCTGACAGTGCAGCACTCCCTCAGTACTGACCCTCTGACAGTGCAGCACTCCCTCAGTACTGACCCTCTGACAGTGCGACACTCCCTCAGTACTGACCCTCTGACAGTGCAGCACTCCCTCAGCACTGACCCTCTGACAATGCAGCGCTCCCTCAGCACTGACCCTCTGACAGTGCAGCACTCCCTCAGCACTGACCCTATGACAGTGCAGCGCTCCCTCAGTACTGTCCTTCTAACAGTGCAGCACTCCCTCAGCACTGAGCCTATGACAGTGTAGCACTCCCTCCGTACTGTCCTTCTGACAGTGCAGCGCTCCCTCCGTACTGACCTTCTGACAGTGCAGCACTCCCTCAGTGCTGAACCTCTGACAGTGCAGCACTCCCTCAGTACTGACCCTCTGACAGTGCAGCGCTCCCTCAGTACTGTCCTTCTAACAGTGCAGTGCTCCCTCAGTACTGACCCTCTGACAGTGCAGCACTCCCTCAGCACTGACCCTCTGACAATGCAGCGCTCCCTCAGCACTGACCCTCTGACAGTGCAGCACTCCCTCAGCACTGACCCTATGACAGTGCAGCACTCCCTCAGTACTGTCCTTCTAACAGTGCAGCACTCCCTCCGTACTGTCCTTCTGACAGCGCAGCACTCCCTCAGTACTGACCCTCTGACAGTGCAGCGCTCCCTCAGTGCTGACCCTCTGACAGTGCAGCACTCCCTCAGTGCTGACCCTCTGACAGTGCAGCACTCCCTCCGTACTGTCCTTCTGACAGCGCAGCACTCCCTCCGTACTGTCCTTCTGACAGTGCAGCGCTCCCTCAGTACTGACCCTCTGACAGTGCAGCGCTCCCTCAGTGCTGACCCTCTGACAGTGCAGCACTCCCTCAGTACTGACCCTCTGACAGTGCAGCGCTCCCTCAGTACTGTCCTTCTAACAGTGCAGCGCTCCCTCAGCACTGACCCTCTGACAGTGCAGCGCTCCCTCAGCACTTTCCTTCTGACAGTGCAGCGCTCCCTCCGTACTGTCCTTCTGACAGTGCAGTGCTCCCTTCGTACTGTCCTTCTAACAGTGCAGCACTCCCTCAGTACTGACCCTCTGACAGTGCAGCGCTCCCTCCGTACTGTCCTTCTGACAGTGCAGTGCTCCCTTCGTACTGTCCTTCTAACAGTGCAGCACTCCCTCAGTACTGTCCTTCTAACAATGCAGCACTCCCTCCGTACTGCCCCTCTGACAATGCAGCGCTCCCTCAGTACTGCCCCTCTGACAATGCCGCGCTCCCTCAGTACTGCCCCTCTGACAATGCAGCGCTCCCTCAGTACTGCCCCTCTGACAATGCAGCGCTCCCTCAGTACTGACCCTCCTGACAGTGCAGCACTCCCTCAGGACTGCCCCTCTGACAGTGCAGCGCTCCCTCAGTACTGCCCCTCTGACAATGCAGCGCTCCCTCAGTACTGTCCCTTTGGCAGGGCAGTGCTCCCTCAGTACTGTCCCTTTGGCAGGGCAGTGCTCCCTCAGTACTGAGTGAGTGCTACACTGTTAAAGTGTCAGTACTGACGGAGTGCTGCATTATTGGCAGTGGGGTAGTACTGAGGGAGCACTGCACTGTCAGAGGGTCAGTACTGAGGGAGCGCTGCACTGTCAGAGGGTCAGTACTGAGGGAGCGCTGCACTGACAGAGGGTCAGTGCCGAGGGAGTGCTGCACTGTCAGAGGGTCAGTGCCGAGGGAGTGCTGCACTGTCAGAGGGTCAGTACTGAGGGAGTGCTGCACTGTCAGAGGGTCAGTGCCGAGGGAGTGCTGTACTGTTCTGAATTCTGCTCAAGCCTTCCTCTTGACTCCAGATTACTCAACATTTTCAAACTCTGCTATCTGCAGGAGGTTAAAGAGAGTGAATAATATGTGACTGTTCCTCTGAGGAGATTTGAAAGCCATTGGGGGCAATCTTACCAAAAACATTCCAAGTTCCGAACAAGCGTAAAAATGAGAGAAATCCACGCCTCTTTTTGGGCGACTTGAAAATGGAATCTTACCTGATTTAGTCAAAAGAATCTTGCCAACCTTGGAATCCACCAGCATGGCAAGTAGGTGGGGCCTAAATCACCCAAAAGCCAGCTGACAGCAGTAGAGTGCGCAATTGCGCTCATGCAGATTTCAGTGCTCTCTGTGTGCACAGAAACCTGTCACTGCCTCTCCTAATGTAAGGTGAAGTCACATGGGATCTGAGGTGAGCTGGCAAGGTGGATACAAATCTGGCTCGGTCAAAGAAGACAGAGGGTAGCAGTGGAAAGGGTGCGTTTCTGAATGGAGGGCTGTGACAAGTGGCATTCCTCAGGGATCAGTGTTGGGACCTTTGCTGTTTGTAATATATATAAATGATTTGGAGGGAAATGTAACTGGATTGATTAGTAAGTTTGCGGACGACACAAAGGTTGGTGGATTGGCGGATAGCGATGAGGACCTTCAGAGAATACAGCAGGATATAAATCAGTTGGAGACTTGGGCGGAGAGATGGCAGATGGAGTTTAATCTGGACAAATGTGAGGTAATGCATTTTGGAAGGTCTAATACAGATAGGAAATATACAGTAAATAGCAGAACCCTTTGGAGTATTGATAGGCAAAGGGATCTGGGTGTACAGGTACACAGGTCACTGAAAGTGGCAATGCAGGTGGGGAAGGTAGTCAAGAAGGCATACAGCATGCTTGCCTTCATTGGCTGGGGTATTGAGTTTAAAAATTGTCAAGTCATGTTGCAGCTTTATAGAACCTTAGTGAGGCCGCACTTGGAATATAGTGTTCAATTCTGGTCGCCACACTACCAGAAGGAGGTGGAGGTTTTGGAGAGGGTACAGAAAAGATTTACCAGGATGTTGCCTGGTATGGAGGGCATTAGCTATGAGGAGAGGTTGGAGAAATTTGGTTTGTTCTCACTGGAGCGACGGAGGTTGAGGGGAGACCTGCTAGAAGTCTACAAGATTATGAGAAGCATGGGCAGAGTGGATAGTCAGAAGCTTTTTCCCAGGGTGGAAGAGTCAATTACTAGGGGGCATAGGTTTAAGGTGCGAGGGGCAAGTTTTTAAAGAGATGTACGAGGCAGATTTTTTACACAGAGAGTGGTGGGTGCCTGGAACTCGTTGCCGGGGGAGGTAGTGGAAGCGGACACGGTAGTGACTTTTAAGGGGCGTCTTGACAAGTACATGAATGAGATGGGAATAGAGGGAGATGGTCCCTGGAAGCGTAGGGGGTTTTAGTTGAGTCAGGCAGCATGGTCGGTGCAGGCTTGGAGGGCCGAAGGGCCTGTTCCTGTGCTGTAATTTCCTTTGTTCTTTGTTCTTTATCAGAGGGTCAGTACTGATGGAGTGCAGCACTCTCAGGGAGGCAGTATTGAGGGACCACTGCACTGTCAGAGGGTCAGTACTGAGGGAATGCGGCACTGTCAGAAGATCAGTAATGAAGGAATGCCGCACTGTCGGGGAGGCAGTACTGAGGGAGTGCTGCACTGTCAGAGGGTCAGTAGTGAGGGAGCGCTGCACTGTCAGAGGGTCAGTACTGAGGGAGTGCAGCATTGTCAGAGGGTCAGTACTGAGGGAGTGCCGCACTGTCGGGGAGGCAGTACTGAGGGAGTGCAGCACTGTCAGAGGGTCAGTAGTGAGGGAGCGCTGCACTGTCAGAGGGTCAGTACTGAGGGAGTGCTGCACTGTCAGAGGGTCAGTAGTGAGGGAGTGCTGCACTGTCAGAGGGTCAGTACTGAGCGAGTGCAGCATTGTCAGAGGGTCAGTACTGAGTGAGTGCAGCATTGTCAGAGGGTCAGTACTGAGGGAGTGCAGCATTGTCAGAGGGTCAGTGCTGAGGGAGTGCTGCACTGTCAGATGGTCAGTACCGAGGGAGTGCTGCACTGTCAGAGGGTCAGTACTGAGGGAGTGCAGCATTGTCAGAGGGTCAGTACTGAGCGAGTGCAACATTGTCAGAGGGTCAGTACTGAGGGAGTGCAGCATTGTCAGAGGGTCAGTACTGAGGGAGCGCTGCATTGTCAGAGGGGCAGTACTGAGGGAGTGCAACACTGTTGGAGAGGCAGTACGTCTTTGTCAGAGGTTAAACGTTTGGGTGCGAACTTAAACTGAGGGTCCACCTGCTCTGGATGTAAAAGGTGCCTTGGCCGCGACTCTGAAGCAGGCCAGGAGAGTTGTCCCTGTGTCCCGGGAAATGTCTTTCCCACAATGAGCATCACAATCACAGCTGGCCTGACCATTCCCACATTGCTGTTTGTGGGAGTTTGCTGTGTGCCTATTGGCTGCTGCATTTCTGACATCACAACGATGACTACTCTTCAGAAGTGCATCAATGGCTGGAACGTGCTTCTGGAATGTTCTGTGATTTTTGAAAGGTGTTATATAAATGTCTTTCTCGGGGCTTATGTTCCTGCAACAACAACCTTTCCATCTGGTCTTGTGAGATATTGATACCGAAAAACAGCCTTCCCCATTTCCAGTGGCAACGTCGATACACTCGCCCTGCCCCAGTGCCCGAGCTACACACAAATGTTTCACCAAGTTAAAAGAGCCATGCACACTCCCCAATAGGGGATTTTCACAGTAACTTCACTGCAGTCTTAATGTTAGCCTTCTTGTGACAAATAAATAAACTTAACTTAAACTCATGATGCACCATCCCTGACCAGGATTAGTTTCCCCGTGGGATATTCGACCCTCTTTCACGGGGAATTTGTGAGACGCACACTGGCCGTTTCCATCCCATAATACGGCAGAGCGGATTGAGAGTCACTTGTTAGCTCAGGGAGAATTAACGTGAAAGAAAGATTGGAGCAGACCTCATGGGGAGCTTGAATCACCACATTTACATGAAGCTTGATTTAAATCAGTGTGACTCACAGCTATCCAATGCCCTCACACTGAGGGCAGGTCATGGCAGGAGACATCCCACATCAGTCACACAACCTGTTCTCTTCGGGCGAGCAAATGTGGATCACCCTCGCCATCGCTCGGTCTTTGCTGACTGAGCACTGAACAGGATGCAGGAGATATAGATCGGGATTCTCCCAAAAAAAATTCGAAATCCCCAACGGGCGGGAAAATGGGAGTAAATCCCGTTGGTTTTTTTAAGTTGGATTTTCGGAATGAATCTCCGACACCGTGCATCACAGAGTGCCCTACTGGGATTCCCTCTGGAAATCAGGGAGCGGGGCCTATTCCCGCTGGAAAAGCTGGCAGCATAGAGGTGAGCGCGCTGCTCTGCACACGCTGACCTGTCAGCGTGGAGACCGGCACATGCGCAGCCCCCCCCCCCATTGCCGGCCTCCCGATTGCTGGCTAGCCCCGCCACACCCCCCCGCCATCGCTGGCCTTCCAACCCCGTGATCGTTGCCCTCCCGGACGTCCCAGGGCCAGCTCCTATGTCCTCCCACTACCCCACTCCCCACCATCCTGCCCCCACCGGCCTCCCACCTCACCCCATCCAGCCCCAATCTCCCCAATCCCCCACCTGGCAAGCCCCGATCTCCCGATTGACCCCCCTCCTGACAATCCTGACTTTCCCCCACGACAGTCCTGACGCCTGCCCCCGGGCAGTCTCAACCACCCCCTGACACCGATGGCCAGATCTGATCACCTCCTCCCTCTCTCTCCCAGTCATCCCAAGTGCAAAGTGTCAGCGGGATTCTCCACCTCCACCGATCGCCCCCAATAGGCCCTTCCCCCAATAGGCCCCTCTCCCAATAGGCCCCAGCCCCAAAAGGCCCCATTCGTCTGGCCCTCCCCGTTGGCACTGCCTGATGCCTGTTGGCCAGTGCCCAGGTTTAATTTAGATAATTGCGAGGTGATGCATTTTGGTAGATTGAACCAGGGCAGGACTTTCTCAGTTAATGGTAGGGCGTTGGGGAGAGTTACAGAACAAAGAAATCTAGGGGTACATGTTCATAGCTCCTTGAAAGTGGAGTCACAGGTGGACAGAGTGGTGAAGAAGGCATTTGGCATGCTTGGTTTCATCGGTCAGAACATTGAATGCAGGAGTTGGAATGTCTTTTGAAGTTGTACAAGACATTGGTAAGGCCACACTTGGAATACTGTGTGCAATTCTGGTCACCCTATTATAGAAAGGATATTATTAAACTAGAAAGAGTGCAGAAAAGATTTACAAGGATGCTACCGGGACTTGATGGATTGAGTTATAAGGAGAGGCTGGATAGACTGGGACTTTTTTCTCTGGAGCGTAGGAGGCTGAGGGGTGATCTTATAGAGGTCTATAAAATAATGACGGGCACAGATCAGCTAGATAGTCAATATCTTTTCCCAAAGGTAGGGGAGTCTAAAACAAGAGGGCATAGGTTAAAGGTGAGAGGGGAGAGATACAAAAGTGTCCAGAGGGGCAATTGTTTCACACAGAGGGTGGTGAGTGTCAGGAACAAGCGGCCAGAGATAGTAGTAGAGGCAGGTATAATTTTGTCTTTTTAAAAGCATTTAGATAGTTACATGGGTACGATGGGTATAGAGGGATATGGGCCAAATGCGGGCAATTGGGATTAGCTTAGGGGTTTTTAAAAAAAATAAGGGCGGCATGGACAAGTTGGGCCGAAGGGCCTGTTTCTATGCTGAATTTTTTTAAAAAACCTGGGGAATAGGACTAAATGGACAACTCTTTCAAGGAGCCAGCACAGACACAATGGGATGAATGGCCTCCTGTGTTGCATTGTAGTAGGGCTAGTAGCGGTTACAGAGATTGGCAGGGGTAAGTTCATGGAGAGATTTGAGCAGATGGTTAAGGACATTGAAATGGAAGTGTATCAGGGCTGGGAGCCTCTGCATGTCAGCAAACATGTGGGTGATGGGTGAATGGCACTCAGTTCAAATTAGGATGTGAGGCAGCTGAGTTTTGAATGAGCTGAAGTCTAAGGACAGTAGAAAATGGAAAGGATTGGAATAATCAAATTTAAAGTTCAAAGTTTATTTATTTGTCACAAGTCGGTTGCATTAACACTGCAATGAAGTTACTGTGAAAATCCCCTAGTCGCCACACTCCGGCGCCTGTTCGGGTACACTGAGGGAGAATTTAGCATGGCCAAAGCATTTAACCCGCATGTCTTTGGACTGTGGGAGGAAACCCACGCAGACACGGGGAGAATGTGCAGACTGCACACAGACAGTGATCCAAGCCGGGAATCAAACCCGGGTCCCTGGCGCTGTGAGGCAGCAGTGCTAACCACTGTGCCACCATGCTGCCCCCAACGGCATGGCTAAGTTAGTGAGCTTAAAGCAGGAGTGGAATTTTGCGATATTGCAGAGAAGTCGATGGTGTTGGTGATGGTGTGGTTAGTTAAGGTGGAGCTCTTTGCAGCAATAGGCAAAATGCTTCATTTTATCAAAATTGTGGGTGAACAGTTATTGCAGCCACTGTCATGCTGGACTAATGATGCAGTTAAGAGTCAAGCACTTTGATGTGGGACTGGAGACACAGATAAGACCAGACTGTGTAAGGATAGCAGCTTTCCTTCTCTGAAGGACATGAAAGACCCAGTTTGGTTTTCACAACATTCCAACAGCTTCAAGGTCACTTTTACTAAATTCAAATTCTCACAGTGGAATTTGGAACTCACCTCCCTGGATTATCAGCTCAGTAACACGAAGACTAAACCACCAGACCCTGAGCAGTCCTGCTGCAGCGCCAAAGCACCCTGGGAATTGGTGCAATATTAGTTAATGTCAAAAGCGTTAAACTTCACTGGACACCTGGTAAAAATAGCAAAAGACCTGTTAGTTCAGATTGTAGCATTCAAATGGAAATAAACTGACAGATCCAGCTCGCCTCGGGGTGAAGTGGGAAAATTATTGCTGAAAATTAATTTCAGGCATTGTAGAAATCTGTGGGAAGGGCGCCAAGAGAGGTATAGGAAGGTGAACTCGCGAAGTGATGTCCTTCATCCCTGGCATGTATAGTACAGAAAATTAACATGAGGCAACACACAAGCAATTAGGGAGATAAATCATAGAAATCATAGAAACCCTACAGTGCAGAAGGAGGCCATTCGGCCCATCGAGTCTGCACCGACCACAATCCCACCCAGGCCCTACCCCCACATATTTACCCACTAATCCCTCTAATCTACGCATCCCAGGACTCTAACGGGCAATTTTTAACCTGGCCAATCAACCTAACCCACACATCTTTGGACTGTGGGAGGAAACCGGAGCACCCGGAGGAAATAGTCAGTTAGCCTTTATTACAAGCGGTTGGAATATAAGAGTAAGGACACAATGCTACAATTATATAGGGATCCATATATTCTGGTTTTGGTTTATATAAATACAGACAGAAATGACCACAAGTGGATGCTTTTACAGCCAAGGATTTTTTTTATATTCCTCTGGTCTTACCTCTGGTTCCTGTGGGAGAGGTAAGCCAGCGATGTAACCCAATGGTTGCTTACTAACTCACTCCCAACTCAGTTTAATATGTTCCCTGAGCAGACATGACAGAGCACAGAACTCAGAGGGGCCGGTGGGTCAAATTCTTTTTACAACATCTGACTCTGATGTGAAGAAAAGAAAAACAAAAAACTTGCATTTATACAACACCTGTCACAACTTACAACATCCCAAAGTGGTTTCCAGCCAATGCTATACTTTGAAATGTAGTAACTGTTGGAATGTAAGGAATGTGATCATGGTTAGATAATCTGTTCTGGTTGATTGCGGGATAAATATTGTCCAGGAGATTGGACACTGCACTTCTTGGAAATATTGGTGGCGATTCTCCCACCCTGACCTGCAGCTCTTCTGGCGGGTCGGGCTGGGAGCTGCGCGACGCCGGCCTTGTTCCGGGATTTGTGCATGCGCCGGATACACATGCGCATCTCCCAGAGCCGGGGAACAGTCAGAGACCAGACCGCGCTGGAAACCGGCGGGAAGACAGGATTTTTAAAAATGTATTTTAAATATGTTTTACATTTCACTATCGGGAACTTGCCGGGCCCGATTAAATCTCCCAGCCCGCCAGAATGAAGGGGCAAGCGGGGCCCCCCCAGAGGGTCGGGCGGCTGGAGGGGTGGTGCCCCCTGGGCATGGGCACCCGTGGCAGTGCCAGCCTATGCCCCCTGGCACTGCCCAAGGGGCAAATAGCCCATGCCCAGGTGGCACCTTGGCATTGCCTATCGGGCATCGGGCAGTGCCAAGGGGCAGAACCTATTGTGGGCGGGGCCTGGGGGCAATCGGTGGAGGTGGGGGGTCCCGCTGCCACTCTGCGTGGAGATCAGTCTGGGCTGGAGGGAGGGCAGCGATTGGGGCGGGCTGGGGGTTGGGGTGGTCTGCCGGGGGGGGTGAGGGGGCGGGGGGTGCCTGCCTCTTGGAGGGGGGGTCTGACTTCGGAGGGTGTTAGTGGTGGGGGGTGGGGGTCTGCTGGGGTGTGGGGGGTGGGGGGATTGCCACTGCTGGGTGCGGGGGGGGGCTGGACATCGGTGAACTCCGGGACGTGGCGGATTCAGGGCTGCCCGGGAATTGTTGTGGGGGCCGTGATTGGGCCGAGGGGGGAGCTGGAGGGGCTGCACTGCGGGGATCACAGGCTGGCCAGCGATCGAGCTGGTCATCAAATGGCGAGACTGACAGATCGGGGCCACTGCACATGCGCAGAGTTCCAGAACTGTCAAACTCCGCCACGAATAGGCCCCGCCCCCTAGGTTTTTAATGAGATTCACGATTGGGATCTCTGCAGTGCACAGAGTGCAGAGATTCGAGTGTGAAGTTGAACTGACAAAACAGTTGTGGTCTCGAACAGATTTCCCACCAATTCAGCTCTTTTGGGAGAATTGCCCCCATTGTGTGTGCCTGACAGCACAGGCATGGTTTAGTTTAGCATCTCACCCCAAAGATGGTACCCCTGACAGTGCAGCACTCCCTCAGTACTGACCCTCTAACAATGCAGCACTCCCTCAGTACTGACCCTCTAACAGGGCAGCACTCCCTCAGTACTGACCCTCTGACAATGCAGCACTCCCTCAGCACTGACCCTCTAACAGAGCAGCACTCCCTCAGTACTGACCCTCTCACAGTGCAGCACTCCTTCAGCACGGATCCTCTGACAGTGCAGCGCTCCCTCAGTACTGACCCTCTGACAGTGCAGCGCTCCCTAAGTGTTGACACACTGATAGTGCAGCACTCCCCCAACTCTGACCCTCTGACAGTGCAGCGCTCCATCAGCACTGACCCTCTGACAGTGCAGCGCTCCATCAGCACTGACCCTCTGACAGTGCAGCGCTCCCTCAGCACTGACCCTCTGACAGTGCAGCGCTCCCTCAGCACTGACCCTCTGACAGTGCAGCACTCCCTCAGTACTGACCCTCTGACAGTGCAGCGCTCCCTCAGTACTGACCCTCTGACAGTGCAGCGCTCCCTCAGTACTGACCCTCTGACAGTGCAGCGCTCCCTCAGTACTGACCCTCTGACAGTGCAGCATTCTCTCAATGCAATCCTCTGACAGTGCAGCACTCCTTTAATGCTGATCCTCCAAAAGTACAGCAATCCCTCAATATTGCCCTCTGACAATGCTGCACTCCTTCAATGTTGTGCAGCAGTCACTCAGTACTGTGCAGCACTGCCATGTAACTGTCCTTCTGACAGTGCACCATTACCCTTGTACATAGACTCCAGCAGTACAGCACTCCCACAGTGCTGCCTGTCCAACAATGTAGGGTTCCCTCAGTACTGCACTGGATGCATCAGCCTGGAATAAGATATGAATCCACAAGCTATTGACAGGTTGCAGCATAAATGATAGGTTTAATATTGTATCTCTAATTGAAGCCTGTGAGGATGGGGAGGGGGATGGGGTGGTGCTGGTATGTGGAGTGGGAAGGGGCAGATGGAAAGGATGGAAGCAGTGTTGTGGAGGGGATTGGTCATGGGAAAGATGGAACAAGGGAGGAAGGTGAGGTAGATTGGTAGAGGGGCTGGAGGGGGGGCACGGTGGCAAGTGGTTAGCACAGCTGTCTCACAGCGCCAGGGACCTGGGTTCAATTCTTGGCTCGGGTCACTGTCTGTGCGGAGTCTGCATGTTCTCCCCGTGTCTGCGTGGGTTTCCTGCGGATGTTCCGGTTTCCTCTCACAGTGTAAAGATGTGTAGGTTAGGTTGATTGGCAGTGCTAAATTGCCCCTTAGTGTTAGGGGGACTAGCTAGGGTAAATGCATGGAATTATGGGGATAGGGCCTGGGTGGGATTGTGGTCGGTGCAGACTCGATGGGCCGAATGGCCTCCTTCTACACTAGGATTCTATGATTCTATGAAGATGGAACAGAGGTGGAAGGTGGATTGGATGGGTAGATGGTGAGGGGGGTAATGAGGAAGGATGTGGGCAGTGGGAGAGAAGGTTAAAGGTCAGATGCTCTCATTGGGAAGGATCTTGCTGTCAAACAGAGTTGTTATCTCTGGTTTGTTACCCGTGCCATGTGATAGTGAGGAGAGGAATAGGAAGAGAGAGCAATTGAACACGTGGCTACAGGGATGGTGCAGGAGGGAGGGATTCAGATACCTGGACAATTGGGGCTCATTCTGGGTGGGACTTCTACAAACGGAATGGTCTACACATGAACCAGAGGGGTACTAATATCCTTGGGGGGGGGGGGGGGGGGGGGGGGGATTTGCTAATGCTCTTCGAGAGGGTTTAAACTAATCCAGCAGGGGGATGGGAACCTGAATTGTAGATCCAGTGTACAGGAGGTTGAGAGTAGTGAGGTCATGGATAAGGTTTCAACGTCACAGGAGTGTACTGGCAGGTAGGAAGGTGGTTTGAAGTGTGTATACTTCAACGCCAGGAGCATCCGGAATAAGTGGGTGAACTTGCAGCATGGGTTGGTACCTGGGATTTCGATGTTGTGGCCATCTCGGAGACATGGATAGAGCAGGGATAGGAATGGTTGTTGCAGGTTCCGGGGTTTAGATGTTTCAGTAAGAGCAGGGAAGGTGGTAAAAGAGATGGAGGAGTGGCATTGTTAGTCAAGGACAGTATTACGGTGGCAGAAAGGTCGTTTGATGAGGACTCGTCTACTGAGGTAGTATGAGCTGAGGTTAGAAACAGGAAAGGAGAGGTCACCCTGTTGGGAGTTTTCTATAGGCTTCCAAAAAGTTCCAGAGATGTAGAGGAAAGGATTGCAAAGATGATTATGGATAGGAGCGAAAGTAACAGGGTAGCTGTTATGGGGGGCTTTAACTTTACAAATATTGACTGGAAAAGCTATAGTTCGAGTACTTTAGAGGGGTCAGTTTTTGTCCAATGTGTGCAGGAGGGTTTCCTGACACAGTATGTAGATAGGCCAACAAGAAGCGAGGCCACATTGGATTTAGTTCTGGGTAATGAACCAGACCAGGTGTTAGATTTGGAGGTAGGTGAGCACTTTGGTGATAGTGACCACAATTCGGTTACGTTTACTTTAGCGATGGAAAGGGATAGGTATATACCAAAGGGCAAGAGTTATAGCTGGGGGAAAGGAAATTATGGTGCGATTAGGCGAGATTTAGGATGCATAGGTTGGGGAAGGAAACTGCAGGGGATGGGCACAATTGAAATGTGGAGCTTGTTCAAGGAACAGCTACTGCGTATCCTTGATAAGTATGTACCTGTCAGGCAGGGAGGAAGTGGTCGAGCGAAGGAACCGTGGTTTACTAAAGAAGTTGAATCTCTTGTGAAGAGGAAGAAGGAGATGTGAAGGCTCAGTTAGGGCGCTTGAGAGTTACAAGTTAGCTAGGAAGGACCTAAAGAGAGAGTTAAGAAGAGCCAGGAGGGGACATGAGAAGTCTTTGGCAGGTAGGATCAAGGAAAACCCTAAAGCTTTCTATAGGTATGTCAGGAATAAAAGAATGACTAGGGTAAGATTAGGGCCAGTCAAGGACAGTTGTGGGAAGTTGTGCGTGGAGTCTGAAGAGATAGGAGAAGCGCTAAATGAATATTTTTCGTCTGTATTCACGCAGGAAAAAGACAATGTTGTCGAGGAGAATACTGAGATACAGGCTATTAGACTAGATGGGATTGAGATTAATAAGGAGGAGGTGTTAGCAATTCTGGAAAGTGTGAAAATAGATAAGTCCCCTGGGCCAGATGGGACTTATCCTAGGATTCTCTGGGAGGCTAGAGAGGAGATTGCAGAGCCTTTGGCTTTGATCTTTATGTTGTCATTGTCTACAGGAATAGTGCCAGAAGACTGGAGGATAGCAAATGTTGTCCCCTTGTTCAAGAAGGGGAGTAGAGACAACCCTGGTAATTATAGACCAGTGAGCCTTACTTCTGTTGTGGGCAAAGTTTTGGAAAGGATTAAAAGAGATAGGATTTATAATCATCTGGAAAGGAATAATTTGATTAGGGATAGTCAACACGGTTTTGTGAAGGGTAGGTCGTGCCTCACAAACCTTATTGAGTTCTTTGAGAAGGTGACCAAAGAGGTGGATGAGGGTAAAGCAGTTGATGTAGTGTATATGGATTTCAGTAAAGCGTTTGATAAGGTTCCCCACAGTAAGCTATTGCAGAAAATACGGACGCATGGGATGGAGGGTGATTTAGCGGTTTGGATCAGGAATTGGTTAGCTGTAAGAAGACAGAGGGTGGTGGTTGATGGAAAATGTTCATCCTGGAGTTCAGTTACTAGTGGTGTACCGCAAGGATCTGTTTTGGGGCCACTGCTGTTTGTCATTTTTATAAATGACCTGGATGAGGGCGTAGAAGGATGGGTTAGTAAATTTGCAGATGACACTAAAGTCGGTGGAGTGGTGGACAGTGCGGAAGGTTGTTGCAGGTTACAGAGGGACATAGATAAGCTGCAGAGCTGGGCTGAGAGGTGGCAAATGGAGTTCAATGCGGAAAAGTGTGAGGTGATTCACTTTGGAAGGAGTAACAGGATTTCAGAGTACTGGTCGTGTGGATGAACAGAGAGATCTTGGTGTCCATGTGCATAGAACCCTGAAAGTTGGCACCCAGGTTGATAGGGTTGTTAAGAAGGCGTACGGAGTGTCAGCTTTTATTGGTAGAGGGATTGAGTTTCGGAGCCAGGAGGTCATGTTGCAGCTGTACAAAACTCTGGTGCGGCCGCACTTGGAGTATTGCGTACAGTTCTGGTCGCCGCATTATAGGAAGGATGTGGAAGCATTGGAAAGGGTGCAGAGGAGATTTACCAGGATGTTGCCTGGTATGGTGGGAAGGTCTTATGAGGAAAGGCTGAGGGACTTGAGGTTGTTTTCGTTAGAGAGAAGAAGGTTAAGAGGTGACTTAATAGAGGCATATAAGATGATCAGAGGATTAGATAGGGTGGATAGTGAGAGCCTTTTTCCTCAGATGGTGATCGCTAGCACAAGGGGACATAGCTTTAAATTGAGGGGTGAGAGATATAGGACAGATGTCAGAGGTAGGTTCTTTACTCAGAGAGTAGTAAGGGCGTGGAATGCCCTGCCTGCAGCAGTAGTGGGCTTGCCAACATTAAGAGCATTTAAATGGTCATTGGATAAACATATGGATGATATTGGAATAGTGTAGATTAGATGGACTTTAGATTGGTTTCACTGGTCGGCGCAACATCGAGGGCCGAAGGGCCTGTACGGCGCTGTAATGTTCTATGTTCTATGTTCTGTGTGTGACCCGACTTCCTTTACAAACACTCCATTTGACTGGCGTGTGTCCGAGCACTCCACATTCAGCATGTGAATGGGAATACTGGGGAGAGGGTTTACGAGGAGGGGCTGTGATGAACCGCAAACTGACCTGAATGTGACTCTGCTTCCCAACTTCTGCCACTATGATCCCGTCTTGCGATTGTTTGAACTGTGTGCTGCTCTCGCTTCCTTGGTCGGTTTCTGTTCAACCCATTGAAGCTCCTATTTTTTTGTTTGCTCCAGTTACTAAGGGCACAAGTAGGAGAGGCTCAGCAGTGTTGCTGGGCAACAGTAAGCAGGAAGTGAATCAAAGGAATTGGGGATATCAAAATCTTTTATATAGGAGTCATAATCCAGAAATGATTGGTGTTTGGAATTTATTGACTAGTTGTCAATCTCCTGCCATGATTCAGGAGTCAGGACTGATGTTGAGAGATCTAATGATACCACACCCACTCAGGCCCAAAATGGATGCTCAAAAATCCAACATGGCGACCAGGCCACGCAAGATCATTCTGTGCCAGAATTGCACTGCCCGCCATATTGGTAAGGACAGAAAAGAAGGCTCACTATGTTCACTGTGGCTGAAAGGTAATAATGATGTGGAGGTGCCGGCATTGGACTGGGGTAAACACAGTAAGAAGTCTCACAACACCAGGTTAAAGTCCAACAGGTTTATTTGGTAGCAAACGCCACTAGCTTTCGGAGCGCTTGCTGCTCCTTCGTCAGGTGAGTGGGATTTCAGTTCACAAACAGGGCATATAAAGACCACAAACTCAATTTACAAAATAATGGTTGGAATGCGAGTCTTTACAGGTAATCAAGTCTTAAAAGTACAGACAATGTGAGTGGAGAAAGGGTTAAGCTCAGGTTAAAGAGGTGTGTATTGTCTCCAGCCAGGACAGTTAGTGAGATTTTGCAAGCCCAGGGAAGTCGTGGGGGTTACAGATAGTGTGACATGAACCCAAGATCCCGGTTGAGGCCATCCTCATGTGTGTGGAACTTGGCTATCAGTCTCTGCTCAGTGACTCTGCGCTGTCGTGTGTCGTGAAGGCCGCCTTGGAGAACGCTTACCCGAAGATCAGAGGCCGAATGCCTCTGATTCAGTGATGGTGACACCATTGAATGTTAAGGAGCGGTGGTTAGATTGTCTCTTATTGGTGATGGTCATTGTCTGGCATTTATTTGGAGCAAATGTTACTTGCCACTTGTCAGCCCAAGCCTGGATATTGTCCAGATCCTGTTGCATTTGAACATGGATTGCTTCAGCAACTGAGGAGTCGCAAATGGTGCTGAACATTGTGCAATCATCGGCAAACATCCCCACTTCTGACCTTATGATGGAGGGAAGGTTATTGATGAAACAGCTGAGGATGGTTGGACCTGGGACATTACCCTGAGGGACTCCTGCAGAGATGTCCTGGAGCTGAGATGACTGACCCTCCACGACCACAACTATCTTCCTATGTACCAGGTATGACTCAAAGCAGCGGAGTGTTTTCCCCCGATCCCAATTGATTGCAGTTCTGCTAGGGCTCCTTGATGCCACACTCAGTTGAATGCAGCCTTGATGTCAAGGGCTGTCACTCTCATCTCACCTCTGGAATTCAACTCTTTTGTCCATGTTTGAACCAAGGCTGTAATGAGGTCAGGAGCTGAGTGACCCTGGCGGAACCCAAACTGGGCGCCACTGAACAGGTTATTGCTGAGCAGGTGCTGCTTGATAGCACTGTCAATGCTACTCCCATCACTTTACTGATGACCGAGAGTAGACTGATTGGGCAGGTTGGATTTATCCTGCTTTTTGTGGACAGGACAAACTTGGGCAATCTTCCACATTGTCGGGTAGATGCCAGTGTTGTAACTGTACTGGAAGAACTTGGCTAGGGAAGCGGCAGGTTCTGGGACACAAGTCTTCAGTACTATTGCTGGAATGTTGTCAGGACCCACAGCCCTCAAAGCGCCTTCAATAAGTTCAAAATTTGAGAATCAGAGGTTTGCTGGTTGAAGCTTGATAAGTGATGTAATTATGTGTCGGTATATTTGTGTCAGGCAGTTACTGCTGGATCAGAGAGTTGGATAGAGTTCAGAGAAAGATTCTGTAGGAAGCTGACAAACTAAACACTGGCTTATTCGCATGAAATAATTGTTTTAATGATGCGATCTATTTATCCAGTTTGGTCATCAGCAGGCGAACTATACGGACTCTCAGTGAACCAGGAGTTTGCACATGTGACTCCACGTCTGCACGTAGCTAACCCCTCCAGCACCACCACCCTACACTTTCCCGCAGGATTCAGTGCAGGGTTGGGGGGGGCGACATTTTAACATAGACATGCCAGGCCCACCCCTCCTATCAATCACACTGCAGCACTAAATGAGTTCATTGTCTAGACATGCAGCAAACCTGAGTGACCAGAATGCAGGGCCAAACACATTGCATTTCAATGATAAAATCCAACAGCAGACACCAACCAGCGCAGGAGGGAAATGGAGGGAGTGACCGCAGGCTGGCAATAGAATTAGGAGGAAGCACTAACACCTCTCCTTCATCCCTCACTCATTCCTCCTCCAATGGTTCCCTCATCCCTCTATCCCTCTCTTCCTCTACCACCTCCCCCTCATTCCCTCAATCAGTTCCTCCTCTAACACCTTCCCCATCTCCCTCTATCCCTCCCTGGGCAAGGAAACGAATGGAGGTAAATCCTCAGGAGCTAAGAATCAGTGTGTGCAGGAAAATCGAATAACTGCTTAAGGAGCAGAGCGACACATACATATGAAGTCAGTTTTAATTGTGTGAAAAGTAAAAGGGTGAAGTTCTGTTCTAGACTTAAAATATAATTTGCCTACAACAATAGTATTTAGGCTACAAAACCTTTAGTCTGTTTGTTACAGCAAAAGTCCATGTGAACCATTAAACTCTTGTCATGTCATCTTTTTAGCTACCAACTGAAAATTTGAATTTCTATTTTTTTAATTACTGTTCTTTATGAGGAATTATAACACTAATAAATGGAGCAGGTGGGATTCAGGTCGTATAGATAATGGGTCAAAAACAAATGAATGGGGCAACAGTCAGTAATCATGTTCTAGGCACTTCAAGTAAAGGGAAAACTAATAGATGTAAATTAGAAGAGTGAAATAGGAAATATGTGAGTATAATGTGAGTACACAGGGATAGGTGATGGTGTGTGGCCCAAATAAGTATTCTTTATACAAATTTACAGGGTGGAATTTTCCCATCCACCCTGCCACGGGAATCGTAGCGGGCGGGACAGGACCATGCAAAGGCCCATTGCCCTTGGGCTGGATTTTCTGGTTTCGGGGTGGGTGCGGCCGGAAAATCCGCCCCCAGAGTGTAAGCAACAAACTGAATGAACTGCAGGTGCAAATTCAAACTGGAAGGTAGGACGTAGACATGGACATATGACATACTGAGACACGGCTGAAAGATGGTCAAGTTTAGGGACTAAATATACCAGGTTTTAGGCTCCATAGCAAAGTTAGAAAAATGCTAGAGCGGGAGCAGGAGGCTCAGTGATTAGGATGAAATCAGTTCAATGGTGAGAGGCGATATAATGAGGTAAGCAGGCAGTGGACACATATGTGGAATGAAGAAAAAGGATTTAACATGTAGTAGGAATAATGTATAGGCCCCCAGTAACAGTTATGAAGTGGTAGATTGTATATAGATGTATATAGATTGCATTCTAATTAGTATTCTGTAACTTGATTTCTGTGTCTGTGCACTGTTGGAGAACAGATATCCACTCCATCTGACGAAGGGGCAGCGCTCCGAAAGCTTATGGTATTTGCTACCAAATAAACCTGTTGGACTTTAACCTGGTGTTGTGAGACTTCTTACTGTGCTTACCCCAGTCCAACGCCGGCATCTCCACATCAGATTGTATAAAAGCAGAGAGTAGACAAGCATGTAATAAAGGCAGATTGTCTGAATGGGGAGGGGTTACCTTTCATATAGATTGGGATAAGCAGACTAGCACGTGTCAGAAAGCTATTAAATTTATCGAGTGCTTCTCAAATAGTTTTCTGCAACATTATGTCCCAGGACCAAAAAAAGGCACGCCATGTTAGATTCCATATTGAGAAATTAGGCAAATTGACTTACCAGCCTAACTGTGCATTATTCATCTAAAAGTGATCATAATAAGATCAAATCCAATGCTGTGCATGAAAGGGAGAAATGCAAAACAGCTGCTAAGATTGTACACTTGGGCAAGGCCAATTTGAAAGAGATGAGACAAAGAGAGTCCACAATATACTGGACAAATCTGTTAATGGGTAAAACAACCTGGATTTCGTGTAAGGCAGAACCAGTTCATACCCCTGATAGGCAAGATATAACAGTGCAACTTCACAAAATTCGAGGAATAACAAGGACCCCGGGGAATGGAAAAAATACAAATTGAGAACAGCAAGGGGTGACAAAACAGAAAGTAAAAACTTCAAAAACAACGATCGTAAAGAAACTTGACAGGGATTGCACATTCAGCACAAAAATCTTTACAATTACATTGCTTTTGACCACCCTGTTCTCCCAATGTGAACCCAATGTGTTAGGGCCCAGATCAGAAGCTCCAAGGTTGTTTTTTGGTTATTCATTCCTGTGACATGGGTGTTGCTGGCTGGCCCAGCATTTATTGTCCATCTTTAGTTGCCCTTGGAGGGCAGTGGAGAGTCAACCACATTGCTGTGGATCTGGAGTCACATGTAGGCCAGACCAGGTAAGGATGGCAGATTTCCTTCCCTAAAGGACACCAGTGAACCAGATGGTTTTTCCGACAATGGTTTCATGGTCATCAGTAGATTCTGAATTCCAGATATTTTTTCTTGAATTCAAATTCCACCAGCTGCCGTGGTGGGGTTCGAACCTGGGTCCCCAAAACATGAGCTGAATTTCTGGATTAATAGTCCAGCGATAATACCACTAGGCCATCACCTCCCCAAAGGTATTTCACAATATTAGCCTAGACCCCAACTTTTTTTGATTTTGGCATTAGTGCAAGTATAAGGTGTTTTGCGCAAAGTGTGATTCTATTGGCCCACTAGGAAATCTTTATTAAAACAAACTTTATTTAAGAACGCAGTTAAAATACAACAAAAAGATTTGGCATAACTTTTACCAATTGAAATACTTAAACACGACATGGCATTGCATTCTTAACAGCTAGCTATCTCTATAGTTCAAATTTAAGCAATATCCCCAGAGATATACATCCTTCTTCATAATCAGTTAGCACAAAAACAGATACCCTCACAGGGGTGCTATGTTTCCAGCCTTTTAACTCCTCTGGACAGAGAGGCACCTGCCTTCTGACTCCCATACAGCAGTCTCCAGAGAAAGATCTATCTTCAAACAGCAGAACTTCAGAGAAGGACACATATTTTCTGTCAGGTCACAGTCTCCAAACTCCAGAGATCGAAAGAGACATAACAGAGAGCTACTTCTCTCTAACCATCCCAAGCAGCAACTAAGCTTGTGTCTCTCTATGAGTCTAGCCCCACCCAGTCACATGACTTCCCTGTCAATCAACTTAATCAAACCCTACTCTGAAAAACCCCGGGGAAAATGCAAAAATAACAACGCTGCATTAGGCCAGATTAAAACAAACATTCCAGCAATTAGGATCAATTATGCTTCTGCAATATCAAAATGTAGGCTGCCAGCTACAGGCAATGCAGCACCGGGTAAATAGAACTGACTGCACAAATCCTGCACAAGAAACATGACACACACATATTTTTTAAAGGCACAGTATCATCACAAATAGTTATGTCAATGAAAATGAGGAAATGGCAGACATGCTGAACGACTAACTTACTGTTATTTACAGAAGAGGACGATATCCCCAAAAAACTAATATTAAATCAGCAAGAGGGACTTGACAAAACTGATGTAAATAAGAGAACAGTAATGGAGAAATTAATGACACTAAAGAGTGGCAAACGCCCAGGACCAGAACGCTCTTTCCCGGGTTTGAAAGAAATAGAAAAAACATCTCAGACTGTAACTGTAATGTTCCAAGGTTCCCCCGATTCAGGCACCATTCTTTTAGATGTAAGAAAGCTGAGAGAGAGAAAACCCAGGAATTATAGATCAGTTAGCCTAACATCTGTTGTTGGCTCTTTGCTAGAGTTTTAACAGATAAGGTAACTGAACAACTTGAAGGATGGCATGGTGGCACAATGGCTAGCACTGCTGCCTCACAGCACCAGGGACCTGGGTTCAATTCCCGGCTTGGGTCACTGTCTGTGTGGAGTCTGCACAATCTCCCTGTGTCTGCGTGGGTTTCCTCCGGGTGCTCCGGTTTCTTCCCACAGTCCAAAGGTGTGCTGGTTAGGTGCATTGACCAGGCTAAATTCTCCTTCAGTGTACCCAAACAGGTGCTGGAGTGTGGCAACTAAGGGATTTTCACAGTAACTTCATTACAGTGTTAATGTAAGCCTACTTATGGCACTAATAAATAAATAAACTTTAAACTTTAAAAAATTTGATCTGGTCACAGAGACCCAGTGTGCAACTGTGAAGAGTGGGTCAGGCCTGATAGCTGTGAGTTGAATTGTTTTGACAAGGTGACTAAAGTAGTAGACAGGGGAATGTCTATGGATGTTATTTATATGAACTTCCAGAAAGCATCTGATAAAGTTCCTCATGAGAAACTGTTAGCTGAAATTGAAGATCATGGATCAAGGCAGTTAGTTAGAGAATTGGCTGAGTGGCAGGAGACAGAGAGTACGGATAATGGGCAGGCTATCTAACTGGCAGGACGGGACTACTGTGTCCTGGAAAGGTCTGTGTTGGGGCCTCAGCTATTCTTCACATTTATTAATGGCGAGGATGATGGGATTGAAAGCCACATATCCAAATTTGCAAATGATAACAAGTTAGCTAGCGTTTTAAGCAGAGCAGATGGAAATATATAATTACTGATAGATATGAAGAGAGCAAGTGAATGGATAAAATTGAGGCAAATTTGGCATGTCCGCTACAACTCTCACCAACTTCTGCAGATGCATCATAGAAACATTCTTTCTGGTTGTATCACAGCTTGGTATGACTCCTGCTCTGTCCAAGACTGCAAGAAACTACAAAGGGTCGTGAACGAAGCCCAGTCCATCTCTCAAACCAGTCTCCCATCCATTGAGACTGTCTACACTTCTTGCTGCCTTGGAAAAGCAGCCAGCATAATCAAGGACCCTACGCACCACGGACATTCTCTCTTCCACCTTCTTCCGTCAGGAAAAAGATACAGAAGTCTGAGATCACGTAACAAGGACTCAAAAACAGCATCTTCCCTGCTGCCATCAGACTTTTGAATGGACCTACCTTGCATTAAGTTGATCTTTCTCTATACCTAGCTATGACTGTAACACTACATTCTGCACTCTCTCGTTTCCTTCTCTATGAGCGGTATGTTTTGTCTGTATAGCGCGCAAGAAACAATATTTTTCACTGCATACGAATACATGTGACAATAATCAATCAAATCAAATCAAATCAAAATGGATTTCAGTGTGGAAAATGTGGCGACATTCCCTTTGGACCTAAAATGAACAGATAATTTTCTAAATGAGGAAAAGCTAAAGACAGTGGCAGGGACTTGGGGTTTTAGATACTTTAAAATGCAGTGAACCACTACAGAAAATAACTAAAAAGGCTAATGGATGCTGACCTTTATAGCACGAGGATGATAATACAGTGTGGTAGAAGTTAAGAACATATGAAACAGGAGGAGGAGTAGGCCATTCGGGTCCTTGAGCCCATTCCAGCATTCAGTGCAATCATGGGTGATCTGCTTTCTCAACTCCACTCTCCTGCTGACTCACTATATCCCAGATTCCCCGAAATACAGAAAGCCTGTCTCGCTCAGTCTTAAATATTTCCAACAATGGAGAACCTGAGGCCGAGACTTCGAAAGATTCCCAATCTTTTAAGTGAAGAAATTTCTCCTGATCTCAATCCCAAATGATCGACTCTTTATCGGGAGAGCCACTGAGTTCCAGATTCTCCAACCAGTGAAAATTATCTCTCCATGTCTTTCCTGTCAAGCCCTTCTCAAGTTATGCCACCACGATAAAAAAGCCCTGCTTCAGATCACACTTGGAGCACTGTGAGCAGTTGTGGGCACCAACCTTAGGAAGGTTTATATTGGCCTGAGAGGAGTTCAGTATACATTTACCAGGATTAAAGCAGGATTATATGGGGGTGACACGGCGGCACAGTGGTTAGCACTGCTGCCTCACAACACCAGGGAACCGGGTTCAATTCCAGCCTCGGGTCACTGTGTGGAGTTTGCACATTCTCCCCTGTCTGCGTGGGTTTCCTCCGGGTGCTCCAGTTTCCTCCCACAATCCAAAGATGTGCAGGTTAGATTGATTGGCCATGGTAAATTGCCCCTAGTTTCAGGGGGATTAGCAGGGTAAATATGTGGGGTTACAGGAATAGGGCCTGGGTGGGATTGCTGTCAGTGCAGAATCGATGGGCCGAATGGCCTCCTTCTGCACTGTCAGGATCCTATGATTCTATAGCTGAACTCTGAGAGTTATATTACAAAGAGAGATTGCACAAACAGATTGTATTCCTTTGAGTTAATGAAGATTCAGAGTTCATGAGTTGATCAGAACATGAAAGGGAACAGATAGGATGGAGAGAAAGTATTTCTGCTGACTGGGGAATCTAGAACATTTGGAAGGTAATTTTGGAAACGTTTTTACGCACAAAGGGTGGTGGAGGTTTGCAACTCTTTTCTGCTAATTGACAACTAATGATGGACCTCTTGTAAATTTGAAATCTGAAATTGATGGATTTTCCAAATGGGGCACAGTGAGTAAATGGGGTTAGCTCATAGATCAGCTGCAATCTCATTGAACAGCAGAACAGGCTCGAGGGGCTAAATGGACTCTTCTCATTCCTATGTTCCTAACACCTTCCCCTCATTCCTCCCACCCTCTAAGATATTCACCTCATCGCTTGGCTCCCTCTGCCCTGGATCCCACTTACACACAAATATAGCACCAGGGGAGACCTAGGTCTAGTGGTATTATTGCTAGAAATCCAGAAACTTAGCTAATGTTCTGAGGACCCAGGTTCGAATCCTGCCACACCAGATGGTGGAATTTGAATTCAATAAAAGATATCTGGAATTAAGAATCTACTGATGACCATGAAACCATTGTCGATTGTGGGAAAAACCCATCTGGTTCACTAAAGTCCTTTAGGGAAGGAAATCTGCCGTCCTTACCTGGTCTGGCCTACATGTGACTCCAGAGCCACAGCAATGTGGTTGGCTCTCAACTACCCTCCGAAATGGCCTAGCAAGCCACTCAGTTTCAAGGGCAACTAGGGGTGGGCAATGGTGGCCCAGCCATCAACACACTCATGTCCCGCGAATGAATTAAAATAAATGATCTGGCTTGATGTCAGGACTAAGTTGTAATCCCTGCTAATGTGCTGTATCGCATGTTACATTTTGATATTACCTTATAATTTAAACACAAGATAATTATAATCTTCTCATCTGCTGCTTGTGATTTTGATGGATTAGCAGAAAATGTATGAAGGCTGTGATAGATGAAAGATCATGAAGGACCAAGTGTTTTCACTTGTTCCTTTAGCATATAATTGCAGGCTTCACAAAATTTGCTAAATAGAATGTGGCCTCTGCTCCACAGTGTCTGCGGATAATGACAATGTCCAGTCAACCTTAGGAAGCTGAGGCCCATGTTTAACCTGTTCTGGACTGTATATGTTGATCCCAGCCTGACTAGCACTGGACCTGCCCATCACTGGACTTGGGATGGTGGGGGCCAGAGAAATGAGTCCAGAGCAGTTCTGAGACTGATCCTGATCCCTGGATTTAGGGGAAGATGGGTTTAAGCAGGGACTTGGTAAATCCCTCATCAAATAGTTTTGTCCTTGTAATTTGGACTGAGGTAATACTGTGGTAAAGTTCACGGTAAAATGGTCCAAGGTGTTATACTCCAGAAAGGCCTTTTGTGAATGCATATACTTTTATAAATGTTCATTGCAGAGTTACACATTACAAATTTGCACCTCGTAACGTAGATTAGTGGGTAAATATGTGGGGGTAGGGCCTGGGTGGGATTGTGGTCGGTGCAGACTCGATGGGCCAAATGGCCTCCTTCTGCACTGTAGGGATTCTATGATTCTATGTAACCCAACCACTACAGCTTTAGTCAGGGACGATGTGGAAATGTCGGCGTTGGGGTGGGCACAGTAAGAGGTCTCACAACACCAGGTTAAAGTCCAACAGGTTTATTTGGAATCACGAGCTTACAGAGCGCTGCTCCTTCATCAGGTTAGTCAGGGATACAAGTAAATCTCCACTGCCTGCATGTAATTAACCACAAATAATATACAACCACACAAGGCACCTCACAGAAAAAACTGACACCAAGCCAACGCCAGAGATATTAAGAAGGCATTGTGTTTGAAGAAGGAGAGAGAGGGAGAGTGAAGGGAGAGAGATGGAGAGCATCAGTTCCAGGCAGCTAATGTCACAGCTGCCAAAAGTGGAGCAGTTAAAATTGGGACGCTCAAGAGGCCAGAATTAAATGGAGGGCAGAGATCTCAGGGGGTTTTCGGGCTGGAGGAGGTTACAGAGATAGGGAGGGATGAGCAGGAAGAGGAGCCAATGTAGGCGAAGGAGCAGTGGGATGATGGGCGGAATTTTATGGCCTCGCTAGTCCCAAAACCGTAAAATCCCACCCGAGGTCAACGGACCTTCCCCATTGTCCGCCCCTCACCCGCTCCAATTCCCGTGGCGGGTGGAGCAGTAAAATTCCAACCAACGAGAGAACAGGATTGCTGCAAGACAGGATGCGGGCAGCAGAATTTTGGGTGAGTAGTGGAAGATGGAAAGCCAACCAGGCTTGCATTGGAATAATCAAGTCAAGCAACAAAGGTGTGGATGAGGGTTTCAACAGCAAATGGACTGAGGCAGAGGTGGTCAGATAATTTTACAGACATGGAAATAGTGATCTTAGTAATGGTGTCCCGATATCTGTATAGTCGAGATTCGTTGGCATGTTAAGGCCCCGCCTCCCCATATAACAGATTTTATTGGGAGAGAGATTGTTCCACTGGAGCAAGCTGAGAGGGAGTGATTGGAGGCAGCAGTGCTGGTGAGAGATTAATTGAACTGTTTATTTATTTAATTAGTCAGCTAGTGTGTGTTTTTTTTGGCCTTTACTTTTGCAGTAGTATTTTAAGTTTAAAGTGAAAACTGGAAGTGGGCTGCTAAGGAGTCTGGGAAGGGTTTTTTAAGCGCGCGAAGTATAAAAGGTAGGCTGCAGTATAGAGCAGGCAGCGTCGGGAGCGGGCAGTGTAGTGAGTGGGAAGCGGAGTGTGAGCTATAAGGCTTTGGCTCACAGGGCTTAGGCAGAAAGGGCAAGCAGGGGTGAGTTTAATTCATTTTTGCACTTTCTACCTGATATTGGCAAGGTATCTAGAGGGGATGGGTGTGCAGGCAGTGCTATGTTCCTCTTGCACTATGTTTGAGGTGAGGGACGACAACAGTGTCCCTGCTGATTACACCTGTGGGAAGTGCACCCATCTGCAGCTCCTCCAAAACCGTGTTAGGGAACTGGAGCTGGAGTTGGATGAACTTAGGATCATTAGGGACGCAGAGGTGGCTATAGACAGAAGCTTTAGGAATACAGTTACTCCGAGGAATGAAAACAGATGGGTGACGGTGAGAGGGGCTGGGAGGAAGCAGTCCGTGCAGGGATCCCCGGTGGTCATTCCCCTTAGCAACAAGTATTCCGCTTTGGATACGGTTGAGGGGGATGACATACCAGTGGTGAGCCGCAGTGAGAGGATCTCCAGCACTGTGTCCGTCTCTGTGGCTTGGGAGGGTAAGGGGCAGAGCGGGAGGGCAATAGTTATTGGGGACTCGTTAGTTAGAGGAATAGATAGGAGGTTCTGTGGCAGCAAAAGAGACTCACGGATGGTATGTTGCCTACCGGATGCCAAGGTCCGTGACGTCTCGGACCGTGTTTTCCGGATTCTGAAGGGGGAGGGGAAACAGTCACAAGTCGTGGTACACATTGGTACCAATGACATAGGTAAGAGAAGGGACGGGGATTTAAAGCAGGAATTTCTGGAGCTGGGCTGGAAGCTGAGAGCCAAGACAAAACATGTGGTCATCTCTGGTACGTTGCCGGTGCCACGTGATAGCGAGTTGAGGAACAGGGAGAGAGTGCAGTTAAACATGTGGTTGCAGGGATGGTGTAGGAGGGAGGGTTTCAGATACGTGGATAATTGGAACACATTCTGGGGAAAGTGGGACCTGTACAAACAGGACGGGGTGCACCTGAACCAGAGGGGCACCAATATCCTAGGAGGGAAATTTGTTACGGCTCTTCAGGGGGGTTTAAACTAATTTGTCAGGGGAGTGGGAAAAGGAGTTGTAGTCCAGAAGTCAGTGAGGGTGGTGAGGTATTGGGGAAGGTATCAGGGTCAAGGGTGAGTACCGGTAGACAGGAAGGTGGGTTGAAGTGTGTCTACTTCAATGCAAGGAGCATCCGGAACAAGGTAGATGAACTTGGGGCGTGGATTGGTACTTGGGACTACGATGTTGTGGCCATTACGGAGACATGGGTAGAACAAGGACAGGAATGGTTGTTGGACGTTCCGGGGTATAGATGTTTCAGTAGGTGTAGGGAAGCTGGTAAAAGAGGTGGAGGAGTGGCATTGTTAATCAAGGATAGCTTAACGGCTGCGGAAAGGCACTTCGAGGGGGATCTGCATACTGAGGTAATATGGGCTGAGGTTAGAAATAGGAAAGGAGCGGTCACGTTGTTAGGAGTTTACTATAGGCCCCCAAATAGTAATAGAGATGTGGAGGAAGAAATTGCTAAGCAGATTATGGATATGTGTGGGGCTCACAGGGTAGTTGTCATGGGTGACTTTAACTTTCCAAATATTGATTGGAACCTTCGTAGGTCAAATAGTTCGGATGGGGCAGTTTTTGTGCAGTGTGTGCAGGAGGGTTTCCTGACACAATATGTGGATAGGCCGACAAGAGGTGAGGCCACATTGGATTTGGTACTGGGAAATGAACCGGGCCAAGTGTTAGATTTGGTTGTGGGAGAGCACTTTGGAGATAGTGACCACAATTCGGTGTCTTTTGTTATTGCAATGGAGAGGGATAGGGCCGTACGGCAGGACAAGGTTTACAATTGGGGGAGAGGTAATTATGATGCGATTAGGCAAGAATTAGGGGGCATAAGTTGGGAACAGAAACTGTCAGAGAAAGGAACTAATGAAAAGTGGAACTTTTTCAAGGAACAAATACTGGATGTCCTTGATAGGTATGTCCCTGTCAGGCAGGGAGGAAATGGCCGAGTGAGGGAACCATGGTTCACGAAAGAGGTGGAATGTCTTGTGAAAAGGAAGAGGGAAGCTTATGTAGGGATGCGGAAACAAGGTTCAGATGGCTCGATTGAGGGTTACAAGTTAGCAAGGAATGAGCTGAAAAAGGGGCTTAGGAGAGCTAGGAGGGGACACGAGAAGTCCTTGGCGGGTCGGATCAAGGAAAACCCCAAGGCTTTTTTCTCTTATGTGAGGAATAAAAGAATGACCAGGGTGAGGTTAGGGCCGGTCAAGGACAGTAGTGGGAACTTGTGTATGGAGTCAGTAGAGATAGGCGAGGTGATGAATGAATACTTTTCTTCAGTGTTCACCAAGGAGAGGGGCCATGTTTTTGAGGAAGAGAAGGTGTTACAGGCTAATAGGCTGGAGGAAATAGATGTTCAGAGGGAGGATGTACTGGCAGTTTTGAATAAACTGAAGGTCGATAAGTCCCCTGGGCCTGATGAAATATATCCTAGGATTCTTTGGGAGGCAAGGGATGAGATTGCAGAGCCTTTGTGGTTTTGATCTTTGGGTCCTCGCTGCCTCGGGGATGGTGCCAGAGGACTGGAGAGTGGCGAATGTTGTTCCTCTGTTTAAGAAAGGGAATAGAAATGACCCTGGTAATTATAGACTGGTTAGTCTTTCTTCGGTGGTTGGTAAGTTGATGGAAAAGGTCCTTAGGGATGGGATTTACGACCATTTAGAAAGATGCGGATTAATCCGGGATAGTCAGCACGGATTCGTGAAGGGCAAGTCGTGCCTCACAAATTTGATTGAATTTTTTGAGGAGGTAACTAAGTGTGTTGATGAAGGTAGGGCAGTTGATGTCATATACATGGGTTTTAGTAAGGCGTTTGATAAGGTCCCCCATGGTCGGCTTATGATGAAAGTGAGGAGGTGTGGGATAGAGGGAAAGTTGGCCGATTGGATAGGTAACTGGCTGTCTGATTGAAGACAGAGGGTGGTGGTGGTCGATGGAAAATTTTCGGATTGGAGGCAGGTTGCCAGCGGAGTGCCGCAGGGATCAGTGCTTGGTCCTCTGCTCTTTGTGATTTTTATTAATGACTTAGAGGAGGGGGCAGAAGGGTGGATCAGTAAATTTGCTGATGACACCAAGATTGGTGGAGTAGTGGATGAGGTGGAGGGCTGTTGTAGGCTGCAAAGAGACATAGATAGGATGCAAAGCTGGGCTGAAAAATGGCAAATGAAGTTTAACCCTGATAAATGTGAGGTGATTCATTTTGGTAGGACTAATTTAAATGTGGATTACAGGGTCAAAGGTAGGGTTCTGAAGACTGTGGAGGAACAGAGAGATCTTGGGGTTCATATCCACAGATCTCTAAAGGTTGCCACTCAAGTGGATAGAGCTGTGAAGAAGGCCTATAGTGTGTTAGCTTTTATTAACAGGGGGTTGGAGTTTAAGAGCCGTGGGGTTATGCTGCAACTGTACAGGACCTTGGTGAGACCACATTTGGAATATTGTGTGCAGTTCTGGTCACCTCACTATAAGAAGGGTGTGGAAGCGCTGGAAAGAGTGCAGAGGAGATTTACCAGGATGCTGCCTGGTTTGGAGGGTAGGTCTTATGAGGAAAGGTTGAGGGAGCTAGTGCTGTTCTCTCTGGAGCGGAGGAGGCTGAGGGGAGACTTAATAGAGGTTTATAAAATGATGAAGGGGATAGATAGAGTGAACGTTCAAAGACTATTTCCTCGGGTGGATGGAGCTATTACAAGGGGGCATAACTATAGGGTTCGTGGTGGGAGATACAGGAAAGATATCAGAGGTAGGTTCTTTACGCAGAGAGTGGTTGGGGTGTGGAATGGACTGCTTGCAGTGATAGTGGAGTCAGACACTTTAGGAACATTTAAGCGGTTATTGGATAGGCACATGGAGCACACCAGGATGATAGGGAGTGGGATAGCTTGATCTTGGTTTCAGATAAAGCTCGGCACAACATCGTGGGCCGAAGGGCCTGTTCTGTGCTGTACTGTTCTATGTTGTAAGTTCTATGTAGAGAAAATCGACATGTTTCTCTGGAAAGAAACGCATTCATTTTCTTTCCAGAAACAACACGCTGCCATTTTTTGGCAAGATTTAGCCCAATAATTCTGTTTCTTCCTTCATAGATGCTCCCTGGCACACTGAGGATTTCCGGCACTTTCTGTTGTAAATTTAACATTGCGAAAGGTTTTGATCGCTTAAATAGGGAGAAACATTTTCCTTTGGCAGGAGGGCTGAGAGCTGGAGGACATAGATTTGAGATAATTGAGCCAAACAAAAGGCAGTAGGGAAATCCGTGCTGGAATTCTACCGCCCCGTCCGCTACAGAATCCGAGCGGGTGAAGGGAGGACAATGGAAATGTCTGTTGACCTCGGGCGGGATTTTCCAGTCTCGCTCAAACGAGGCCATAAAATCCCACCCCAGGAGTTTAGCCAACAAGTTGTCTTGATCTGGAAAGTGCTGCCATTGAATGGGTGTTGGAAGCTGATTCAGTGGTAATTTCCGAAAGAGAATTGGGTGAATTGGGCACACTGGTTGGCACCGCTGCCTCACAGCGCCAGGGACCCGGTTCAATTCCAGCCTTACGTGGCTGTCAGTGTGTAGTTGAAGGTTCTCCCCGTGTCTGCATAGGCTTTCTCTGGACGCTCCGGTTTCCTCCCACAGTCCAAAGATGTGCAGGTTAAAGTTTAAAGTTTAATTATTAGTGTCACAAATAGGCTTACATTAACACTAGAATGAGGTTATTGTGAAAATCCCCTAGTCGCCACACTCCAGCGCCTGTTCGGGTACACTGAGGGAGAATTTAGCATGGCCAATGAGCCTAACCAGCACACCTTTCGGACAGTGGGAGGAAACCGGAGCAACCGGAGGAAACCCAGGCAGACTCCGCACAGACAATGACCTGAGGCCGGAATGAGATCCAGCTCCCTGGCACTGTGAAACAGCAGTGCTAACCACTGTGCCACCATGCTGCCCCAAGGTGGGTTGGCCATGCTAAATTGTCTCTTAGATGTGTGGGTTACAGGGATTAATGGGGTAAATGTGTGGGGTCATGGGTATAGGGAACGGGGTAAGATGCTCTTTCGGAGAGTTGGTGCAGGCTCGATGGGCCAAATGGCCTTCTTCTGCACTGTAGGGATTCTATGAATATATTTTATTTATTCAGGGCCTTGGGGAAAGTGGGTTCATAAGGAAGCTCTTTCAAAGAGCTGGAATGGATACGATGAGCCAAGTGGCTTCTTTCTTTGGTGAATTATTTGATGATCCAAGACTGTAAGGCAGAAGGAGAGGCTACTCCAAACCAGCTCCTGGGTGTACCTCAGTGGGAGGCAACACTGGAGGGAGGTGTGAGGGTCTTGTGAAGGAGATTTAGTCAGAGGGAATCTCGTTTCTTTAGTTTTGCTGTCTTAATTTGGTGTCCGCTTTCAGGAATGTTTCTTTTCCGTGTACAACACAGATAATGCACAATAAATTCACAGGAACCTCTTAAATGCTCCAGACTTTATCCTGATAATTTATCTATGAAAGAATGTCTGAAAATACAGTGGTAAAATGATGAAGCCAGTGTTAATACTTCCGACACCGTGGCACAGTGGTTAGCATTGCTGCCTTACAGGGTTCGATTCCGGCCTTGAGTCACTGTCTGTGTGGAGTTTGCACATTCTCCGTGTGGGTTTCCTCCGGGTGCTCCGGTTTCCTCCAGTTTCAAGATGTGCGGGCTAGGTTGATTGGCCACGATCAATGCGCGGGATTAGTGCGGGGGATTGGGTCCAGGTAGGACGCTCATTTGGAGGGTTGGTGCAGACTCAATGGACCGAATGGCCTCTTCTGCACTGTGGGGATTCTATGTTAGCTGAATTGATTATTTTAAATCTGAGATTGCTAGGTGTTTGCTCGCCAATGGAATTAAAGGCAGGCAGGGAGAGGTGGAGATGCGGATCTATCTCCATCTCATTGAATGGCAGAACAGGCAGGAGGAAATGAATGGCCTCTGTCTGTTCCTATCAACATGTACAGCTTCAGAATGTCATTGATGGTGCAAATAATGTGGTAATAGGTGGTTTGGCCAGGATTTCTGTGCTCAGAGGTTGTTAATTGCCTTATACCCCCTATTTGTTCCATTTGATATTTTTATACTTGTTAATTGTGAAAATAATCCACTACAGCTGGCCTCCTTCAGTGGTATCATGTATTGAGAGACACATGAATAAATCAGTGGGCTGCTGAAACCTCATTGTACTCACATCAGTACTGGATTAACCATCTCCATTATACCCTCATTGCTGAGAGCACAACAAGAATTTCCATTTAGATCTTCTTCTTCCCCTTGGCTCCTCCTATTTTACCCGGCACCGCCACATTGCTGGTTGATCAGCCTCCTCTATCTCCTCCTGTCACTCACCCAGTCATCGTCCAATCCTGTTGTGCTGACGCCCCTTTATCCCTCTGGCCTTCCTGTTTTGCCACAGGGGTGGCACGGTGGCACAGTGGTTAGCACTGCTGCCTTACACCGCCAGGGACCCGGGTTCGATTCCTGGTTTGGGTCACTGTCTGTGTGGAGTTTGCACCTTCCCCCCGTGTCTGCGTGGGTTTCCTCCGGGTGCTCCGGTTTCCTCCCACATTCTGAAAGACGTGCTGGTGTTGTGGGAAAATTACCACCGGATTCAGACTGGAGGTTCAATAATGCAGCTTTATTTCGGACACGAAGCTTCGAGGGAGAAAGCGCTGGCACTCCGCAGTACTTAGCAGCTACCTGCTCAATAATACAATAGCAGTTGATCATTTTTATACTTTTCAGACAATGGATAGTCCTGACATTAGCCGTTTAACACATCGTTATAGTTGAGTAGACAGATCATGGTGATCTGTAGTTAACACATTGTTACAATCAGATAGGCATGATGTGAAGATGCCGGCGTTGGACTAGGGTAAATACAGTAAGAAGTCTAACAACACCAGGTTGAGACAATGTGAGTGGAGGGAGCATTAAGCACAAGTTAAAGAGATGTGTATTGTCTCCAGACAGGACAGTGAGTGAGTTGGAATGTGAGTCTTTACAGCTAATTAAGTCTTAAAGGTACAGACAATGTGAGTGGAGGGAGCATTAAGCACCCTCCACTCACATTGTCTGTACCTTTAAGACTTTATTTGGTAGCAAAAGCCACTAGCTTTCGGAACAGGCTGTTCCTTCGTCAGGTGGGTGGGAGTTCTGATCACAAACAGGGCACAAAGACACAAACTCAATTTACATGAATAATGATTGAAATGTGAGTCTTTACAGCTAATCAAGTCTTAAAGGTAGAGACAATGTGAGTGGAGGGAGCATTAAGCATAGGTTAAAGAGATGTGCATTGTCTCCAGACAGGACAGCTAGTGAGTTGGAATATGAGTCTTTACAACTAATCAAGTCTTAAATCTCACTGGCTGTCCTGTCTGGAGACAATACACATCTCTTTAACCTATGCTTAATGCTCCCTCCACTCACATTGTCTCTACCTTTAAGACTTGATTAGCTGTAAAGACTCACATTTCAATCATTATTCATGTAAATTGAGTTTGTGTCTTTGTGCCCTGTTTGTGATCAGAACTCCCACCCACCTGACGAAGGAACAGCCTGTTCCGAAAGCTAGCGGCTTTTGCTACCAAATAAACCTGTTGGACTTTAACCTGGTGTTGTTAGACTTCTTACAATCAGACAGGTACAGACATGGGCATTAACATCGTATTGTTTCATAGAATGGATACATTTCCTCTATCAATGACTGGTTTCGGTCTATACATACAGTGATTGGTTTTGCTGCATTTATGTATTTCTGTTCCCATCTATGGCTGATCTTGTTATCAGACCTTATTGTCCTGGGTCTGTCCTTATCTTTAAAGTGCCTCAAGCTCTGACTGGCTTCCTGCAGCTTTTGGTTCCTGCATGTTTAATTGTCTGTGCTGCATATTTGAACTTTAAGTAGCTGTCTGTGCTAAAAGTCAGTGCCTGCTTAATGTCTCTTCTCAGGTAACCATTTTGTGTGCCAGGCAACCATTTTGTATGTCAGGTACCCATCTCTGTGTTTTTCCTCACTACATTTCCCTCTTTTGGTCCGGATTATTATTATTTTAATAATGCCTAGACCAACATCCGCATGTTTACATGTAGAGGTCATTTTTCTTCTTTCCTTCTTCGCTTCTTCTGGTGTCTTCAGGGATCTTCATCATGGGTTTTTCCTCGATGGATACACTGGCTCCTGGCACAATTCGTGTTACCATTATCTTGCAACAGACATTAAGGCATCCAACAATTAGACAACAGACAATTACAATTGAAATGAGTGTGACCAATCCATGCAATAAGTAGGACCCCCAGGATCCCCCTACTAGCCATTCCAGCCAGTTACTTCCTTTCTTAGGTCCCTGTCTGAAGTTATCAAGTTGTTCTGATGCTATTAATGACTTGTGTAATGTTATAGGGTTTGTCTGTGACATGGGTTCTGCATTTGTTGCCTATAATTGTACACACTCCCCCTTGTTGTGCTAACTGGTAGTCCACTGCGTATCGTGTCTGCTGTGCATATAGTCTCAGTTCAGCCATTTCTTGGTGAACAGCCTCCAGTGCTTTTGAAGTGCTGTTTCCCAGGACTGTTAGTCCACAAACAATATGATTCCTACTCTTCGCACTAATCACTCCTGCTGCCCCTCCCAGAGATAAGGCTCCAAGGAACCCGTATCCCAGTGATGATCCCATTGTACCCGGGGCTTCCCAATCAGCGCAAAATTCTTTGCTGATAGCCCGGGTTACTATTCTCCTCTGAATATGCCCCTTCTGAGGGCATGGAACAGTCAGTGGTCCGATTGTTCCTACTGCAAAAAGGTTTGGGAGGTTTGGGGTGTTTCTGTCGTGTAGGTACCATTGAAGAGGAACACATATCCCTTCTTAGCCCGGTAGCATTTAGTGTCCCGATTATGAGTTTGTTTATATTGCCAATTGCGCGGTTTACTTGACTCCCGCGTTTGATCCCACCACCTGGTAAGCATCAAATGGGTATGTCCATTCGGCTGAGCTTACGTGAGTTCCGTTACATTGTCCACAAATGAGCTGCTTTCCCACAGTTATATTTAGGCATTTCTGTTCATCACAAGTACAAGTAAACTGTCCCTTATTAACCCGACAATGTTGACGGACACACTGCGTCTGCACGCAGGAATCATTCTTGGAGACCAAGGCATAGGCACACCCCCATCCCTGCCCCGTAAAACAAAGCGGATAGCTTGCATTATCTGAACAAGCTCTTCCTCCCATCTGTTGGAACCCCCTGCACACAGGATCTGTGGGGTTTACAAGTCCCACACATCTCCCCTGTATACCTCTTTTTTATATTTGCCAATTTGTCCCTTACAGGGTGCATCTGATGTATCTACTGTATATAAGTCATGAGGGGTCCACCCAGGGGTGGCCACAAATAGGGCTTCTACCGACTGTGCTAACGGGTAACATACAGTTTGATTCCCGTGTAAATGTATGTGAGCTTTGTAAAATAGATTATCCTCCAATCCAGTCAAATTTACAGTCGTGACAACGCAAAGTAGTACAGTTACATACGCGATTACATACATATCCGCAACAAGCAAATGTCAATTCTAATACTATGATTCATACACTTTACAAAAGTTATACTATCAACCCGCACGTGCCAGTTGTTCTTGCTTGCAGTCTTTGCCTGTGTTGAGGAAAGCAATTCGGTTAATTCATTAATTCAGTTACTCATTTCCTTGTGTAATTTTAGCTGTGTCCAGTGCTTCCAGACACCTTTCCCTCTTATGTCTATACAGGCACAGGTGTCTCCACTAATTATAACTTCTTATGGCCCTTTCCATCTTGGTGCAAACCCGGGTTTGTCGGGTAAGTTTTTACTAGGACGCGACTTCCCGCTGTTGGGATGTCAGGGAGCATTTCAAGCTCTCTCTCTGCGTCTTTTATTTCCTGATTGTCTTTTACCAATTTGCGCATCCCTTTTAGTTGGGTGCTTAGTTCCAAAACATATCTCCTGATTTTATCTTTTAGTGGACCTACATCGGTCCCACCTGTTATGATGCTTTCTGGTAATTGCATCGCCTGTCCTGTCATTAGTTCATAAGGGGTTAATCCGTTTGTCCGGTTTGTGGTAGCCCTTAAGTCTCATTAGTATAGTGGACAATACCTCTGTCCATATTTTTCCCGATGTTTGTATGGCTTTAGCTAGTGCATTCTTAAGTGTTCTATTCATATGTTCCACCATTCCAGAACTCTGCGGGTGGTAGGGGATGTGGAATTTTTGTTTTATCCCCATCAATTGGCATACTGTTTTTACCACCTTTCCAGTGAAGTGCGTCCCTTGGTCCGAATCGATTTGTAGGGGTACACCCCATCTAGGGATTACCTCTTCTGCCAATATTCTAGCCACCGTGGTAGCAGTACAATTTGAAGTAGGGAACGCTTCTACCCACCTGGTAAACTGGTCTATAATAACCAGACAATAGGTTTTGCCATGGGACTGTGGTAATGGCCCTGTGAAATCTATCTGCAGATGTTCCCAGGGTCCCTTTGGTCTCAGCTGGTGTCCCATCTTAATTTTTATGGGTCTACCAGTGTTGTGTTGCGCGCACGTGACGCATCGGTGACAGTGTCGGGCTATGTCCCTTCCCATTCCTTTCCACCACCATTCCTTTCCTATATTAGTTATCATGGCCTCTCTACCCACATGTGAGAATCCATGGTGTAGTTCCAATAGGGTGTTTTGTATGCACTCTGGTGCTATTACCTTATCTTCCTGTCTCCAAATGTTATCAGTCCCTTTGGCTGCTCCCTGTGCTTCCCGTTTTTCCTTTTCCTCTTTTGAGGCATCCTCATGTAAGTCCCGAATATCTATTTCGTCTCCTGTCTGTTCTACTGCTGCTATTGGCAGCTCGCCAATTGTCTCCTGTCCTAAGGCTAACTGTGCCACTTTATCTGCGGCTTGGTTCCCTTTGACATTTAACCAGCCGGGTTGTCTCTTCCTGGTTCTTTCTGGTGTGCTTTAATTTTGATTACTGCGGCTTCTTGAGGTTTCTCGCTAGCTCTCAACAATGCCTCAATTCTTTGTTGGTGTTTGATAGGAGTTCCTCCCATGGTTATGAACCCTCTTCTACCCCATGCTGTCATATAGTCATGTATGACTCCGAACGCGTAGCGACTATCTGTATAGATGTTTACCGTTTTACCTTCGGATAACTCTATGCCTGTGTGAGTGCCACTAGTTCTGCCACTTGCGCGGATAGACCTCCGTCAATCCTTCCTGACTGTACTGTCTCTAATTTGTCATTTACTACTGCCCACCCTGTCCAGGGTGATCCTTCCACATATTTGCGTGACCCATCCACAAAAAGGGCCTCCTCAGCTGTTATTAAGGGTATATCCTTTATCCTACCCTCTTCTGCGTCCATATCTACATCCCCACAATTGTGTGGCTCTCCTGTGTCTAGAATCCCTTCTGCTGGGTTATTCCTGTATCCCTTATTATTATTACGGACTTGCTTGGAGGTAGGAGGACAGCTTCCCATTTAGCCCTTCTCAGGTTTGAGACTGACCTTAGTTTTCCCGTGTTCAACATTTCCACCAAGGTGTGTTTGGTGTGAAGGATTATATTCCCTGTCATGATTACTGGCTCGCTAACCTTTACAGCTCAGGCGGCACAATCCAAGGCGGCTATGCATCTTGGCAGTCCGGTGACCACCGGCCCTTCTGCGGTTGAATAACACCCCATGGGTCTCCTTTTGTCGCCATGGTCCTGTGTTACCACGGCGGAATAGAATCCTCCCTCATTGCTACAATCGATATGGAGGTTCTTATTAGAATCTGGTAATCCCAGTCCAGGGGCTGATATCAGTTCTGTTTTTAGTTTAGTGTAAGCCTCTTCCTGCTCGGGTCCCCATTCTATGGGATCTAAAGCTGGTTTTCCCCCTTTGACTAGTCTTTGTATGGGTTCTGCCAATTTTGCGAACCCTGGGATGAAACTCTGGCTGTAGTTAAATAATCCTAGTACCTTTCTGACCCCTCTTACAGTGATGGGTCGCGGCATTTGTTGTACCGCCTTCTTTCGGTCTGTTGGCATTTCTTTAAGTCCTTGGGGTATAAGGTGTCCGAGGTATAGGACTGTGTTTTCCCGATTTGTGCCTTTTTGGGGCTCACCTTTAACCCTGCGGTTTTGAGTTCGTTCAATACTAAATATCGTGTTTCTTGATGTCCCGACTTGGACTCCGAAGCTATTAAGATATTGTCTACATATCGTAGGACGGTGCTACCCTCTATTTACTTCTCCAGAATTCCTCTCTAGGCACCGGGTCATAAGTCTTCTCTACATCGATGAATTCATCCTTCCTGGACTCATAGAATCATACAGTGCAGAAGAGGCCCCTCAGCCCATCGAGTCTGCAACAACATGCGAGAAACATCCGGGGGGTGATTTTACGAGAATAATTCTAAGTGTCCAGCTATTGTGAACACGGGAGAGTTTCAGATCCGTTTTTTGGGCGAGTCTTTACTCCGAATCTTATGGATTTAGACAATGAAAAAATGGGCTAGACCATTTCTAGCCACCATATGGAGTGGGCGAAGCTTAAACCACCAGCCAGCCTGCTGTAGCAGCAGAGGCAGCTATTGTGCATGTGTAGACCTCTGTGGCTACACATGCCCAATTGCAACAGCAGAGGCCTGACAACTCAGAGAGAGAGAGAGACCTGACAGACCTCTGCAATTACAGCCGGCCTCAACCCAGCAACAGTGCCAGGGTGCCAGGCTGTCATTGCCGGGCTGGCACTATCCAAGGGGCACCCCACCCTGGCCCTCAACCTCCCTGGGGGGTCTCAATGGCTTCCTGTTCTACTGGCGACGCCAACACGACTATTCCCCATTGGTGGGGCCCAGATGTTTTCCTCGCCAGAGAAAACCTCTCTCGCCTAATCCCATTTACCAGCACTTGGCCCATAGCCTTGAATGTTATGACATGCCAAATGCTTATCCAGGTACTTTTTAAAGGATGTGAGGCAATCCGCCTCTACCACCCTCCCAGGCAGCACATTCCAGACCATCACCAACCTCTGGATAAAAATCTTGCTAAATCTTGCTGCCCCTCACCTTGAACCTATGTACCCTCATGACTGACTCTTCAACTAAGGGAAACAGCTGCTCCTTATCCACTCTGTCCATGTCACTCATAATCTTGAACACCTCGATCAGTCTTCTCTGCTCCAACGAAAACAACCAAAGCCTACCCAACCTCTCTTCATAACTTAAATGTTTCATCCCAGGCAACATCCTGGTGAATCTCATGTTGCATTGGCCTTCCGATATTTCATAGAGTCATGGAGTCATAGAGGTTTACAGCGTGGAAACAGGCCCTTCGGCCCAACCTGTCCATGCCGACCTTTTTTTTAAACCCCGAAGCTAGTCCCTATTGCCCGCATTTGGCCCATATCCCTCTATACCCATCTTACCCATGTAACTATCTAAATGCTTTTTAAAAGACAAAATTGTACCCGCCTCTACTACTGCCTCTGGCAGCTTGTTCCAAACACTCACCATCCTCTGTGTGAAAGAATTGCCCCTCTGGACCCTTTTGTATCTCTCCCCTCTCACCTTAAACCTATGCCCTCTAGTTTTAGACTCCCCCACCTTTGGGAAAAAATATTGACTATCTAGCTGATCTATGCCCCTTATTATTTTATAGACGTCTATAAGATCACCCCTCAGCCTTCTACACTCCAGAGAAAAGAGTCCCAGTCTATCCAGCCTCTCCTTATAACTAAAACCATCAAATCCCAGTAGCATCCTAGTAAATCTTTTCTGCACTCTTTCTAGTTTAATAACATCTTTTCTATAATAGGGTGACCAGAACTGTACACAGTATTCCAAGTGTGGCCTTACCAATGTTTTATACAACTTCAACAAGATGTCCCACTCCTGTATTCAATGTTCTGACCGATGAAACCAAGCATGCCGAATGCCTTCTTCACCCACTCGGTCCACCTGTGACTCCACGTTCAAGGAGCTATGAACATGTACCCCTAGATCTCTTTGTTCTGTAACTCTCCCCAATGCCCTACCATTAACTGAGTAAGTCCTGCCCTGGTTCAATCTACCAAAATGCATCACCTCGCATTTATCTAAATTAAACTCCATCTGCCATTCGTCAGTCCACTGGCCCAATTGATCAAGATCCTGTTGCAATCTGAGATAATCTTCTTCACTGTCCACTATGCCACCAATCTTGGTGCCATCTGCAAACTTACTAACCATGCCTCCTATATTCTCATCCAAATCATCAATATAAATGACAAATAATAGTGGACCCAGCACTGATCCCTGAGGCACACCGCTGGTCACAGGCTTCCAGTTTGAAAAACAACCCTCTACAACCACCTTTTGGCTTCTGTCATCAAGCCAATTTTGTATCTATTTAGCTATGTCACCCTGGATCCCGTGAGATTTAACCTTATGCAACAACCTACCATGCAGTACCTTGTCAAAGGCCTTGCTAAAGTCCATGTAGACAACATCAACTGCACTGCCCTCACCTACCTTCTTGGTTACCTCTTCAAAAAAACAATCAAATTTGTGAGATGATTTTCCACTCACAAAGCCATGCTGACTGTCCCTAATCAGTCCTTGCGTCTCTAAATGCCTGTAGATCCTGTCTCTCAAAATACCTTCCAACAACTTACCCACCACAGATGTGAGGCTCACTGGCCTGTAGTTCCCAGGTTTTTACCTGCAGCCCTTTTTAAACAAAGGCACAACATTTGCCACCCTCCAATCTTCAGGCACCTCACTGTGACTATCGATGATTCAAATATCTCTGCCAGGGGACCCGCAATGTCCTCCCTCGCCTCCCACAATTTCTCCATCAATTGTCTCAAAACCAAAGTGGCATTGGTAATGCACCCTCTGGACATGAATCTGAACTGACTTTTGTGGATTTCCACTATTTTTCTCAGGTCTAATGACACTTGGAAAGGGTCGCGTTTCAAGAAGGCAGCTCGCCATAACCTTCTCAAGGGCAAGTAGAGATGGGCAATAAATGCTGGCCTAGCTAGCGACGCCCACTTCCCATAAATACATTTTAATAAACAGCCCTGTATCTTGAAGGTATGTGGTAGGAGTTTAATTCCTCACATTCCTTGCATTTAACATCATTAAAGTAGTAAAATATCACAAGGCACTTAACAGGAGTGTAAATCAAGCTATGTTTGAACCAAACCACATAAGGAAACATTGGAAAGGAAAATAGAAAACGCTGGAAAACCTCAGCAGTTCTGGCTGCATCTGTGGAGAGAGAAACAGAGTTAACATTTTGAGTCTCTATATTAGGACAGGTGACCAAAACTCTTCAAGGAGGAGAGAGAGTAGGGAGGTGGAGAGGTTAGACCTTAGGCCTCAAACAGCTGAAGGCATAGCCGTCAACAACGGAACGATTAAAATTGAAAGTGCACAAGTTTCTCCTGCTTCTCTCTCGTTCGAGAGAAGGCGACAGAGCCCCCTGGCCAGCTGGGGCAAAGTTGGTATCACTCTCACCCCTGAGTCAGAAGGTTGTGGGTTCAAGCCCCCCTCCAGGACCTGAGCACAGAATCCAGGCTGGTATTCTTGTGCAGCACTGAGGGAAGGCGGCAGTGTTGGAGGTGCTGCCTTTTGATGAGGTAGGTTAGCCACAGTGGTTAGCACTGCTGCCTCACAGCTCCAGGGACCCGGGTTCGATTCCCGACGTGGGTCACTGTCTGTGTGGAGTCTGCACCTTCTCCCCGTGTCTGCGTGGGTTTCCTCCCACAGTCTGAAAGACGTGCTGGTTAGGTGCATTGAGCCGAACAGGCGCTGGACTGTGGCGACTAGGGGAATTTCACAGTAACTTCATTGCAGTGTTAATGTAAGCCTACTTGTGATAATAAATAAACTTTAAGATCCTGACTGCTCTGTTGGGTGGACATGAAAGATCCCAAGGCATTATTTCACAGGAGGGCAGGGAAGGTGTCCTGGCCAATATTTATTCAATAAAACCGATGATCTGTTCAATATCATATTGTTTATGGGCTGGTTCTGGACAAACTGGCTGCCAGGTTTTCTATATTACAACAGTGACTGCATTGCAAACATTGCTGTGAAGAATTTGAGATGACCAGTGGTCTTCTGAGGTTCTATATCGATGCAATCTTTCTTTCTCCTGGTGTAGGAGGTCTCTTTCACCTCATTTAAGAGTCACGCATGGTGAACTGTGAGATTCTCGCAATGTTGCCTGTTCCAGACCAAAAGGAACTGCTAATGAAAAGCTTGTGGGCCTCAGTCACCTTGACAGCTACTGGCAGTGACATCCTCACCCTGCTCTGAGGCTGCAGGTCCACTTCCAAGAGGTGACAGAGTGCTGTGAGCACCGACTGACTGAATCCAGCCGCCAAGCGCACTGCTCGAACAATCGCTGCAGGTAATGGGGGTGTTAATCATTCAATCATGGAATTCCTATAGTGCAGGAGGAGGCCAATTGGCCCATCGAGCCTAACCTGACCACAATCCCACCCTATTCCTGTCACCCCACATATTTACCCTGCTAATCCCCTTGACACTCAGGGGCAATATAGCATAGCCAATCCTCCTAATGTAGCGGGATCCCTCTTTTTAACTCCACTGGGCTTATTTTAGGATGGGTTCTCCGTCACCCAAACCCCACCAATGCCCGAGTGATTCTCTCTCTTGCCGATGAAACAATGGCCACCTTGCGTCTACTTCACTAGAGTAGCGCTCCCAAGAGAGAGAAAAGGAAACTGCTGCCTATCCCCTACCTGGCAGCCTTTCCTGAGTGGGCGGTTTCGAAGCGCCCAGGGTACCCTCAGTTCTAGACTCCGGAATTAAGGTGAGGAATATTTATATTGTGACTTAGTCAGAGATCATTGGTGAGAAATTGAAAAGATCAAAACGGACTCCAACGGAAGTCAAAGATATATATATATATATTTATTAAAACATCAAGGTCAAAGGTCGCCAAACACCAGGAAAACAACACACCATGCCTTATGCTCTATAAGACTATAAGCTATGGAAGGAATACTAAGACGGACACCTCGGAATTCTTACTTTATACAAATTTACCAGTGTCTTAAACTATGAAAGATACATGCAAAAGCCCCCCCCCCCCTTTCCCCAAAGCCTCATCCACTGTGATGATCTCGGGAACTTCGCGAATTACCAGGGGATACTCACAATCCTAGTTTAAATTGCTCAGTGGCTTCAGGCTGCGTACTGGAGACGACCGAGTGGAGAGTGCTGTCATGCTGGTCCGAAGAGAAAAGAGAGGGAGCAGAGCTTGCTTGTTCCTTTTTAAAACCTGAAGCAGTGATTCTCTCACACAACAGTTTCTGATCATTGATAGTTTCGATTGACTGGGACAAAAGGCTGTAACTGTCGGGACTGCCCTTAATTGATATTGTAATGTCTCTTAAATGTTCTCTGAGTCATCCTGATTGGAATCCCATCAGCGAGATGAGTCATTGATGTTGTCTGTGGATGGAATGATCTGTTTTCATTGTCTTTGCTGTTGGGCTATTTACTCCTTGTCTGCTGGCCATGGTTTCTCCTTTGTTTCCTGTTGATTAGATTATCCCAGCCTCTTGCATATTCATGTGGCCTGACAACCAGTCGGCCATTTTCCTTATCTCTGGGTTTTTTAATCATGGAGGATTTGCCCGAAAAACTTACACTAACCTGCACATCTTTGGACTGTGGGAGGAAACCGGAGCACCCGGAGAAAACCCACGCAGACACAGGGAGAATGTATAAACTCCACACAGACAGTGACCCAAGGCCGGAATTGAACCCGGTCTCTGGCGCTGTGAGGCAGCAGTGCTAACCACTGCGCCACCGTGCTGCCCTCTCGGAAATTTGTGGGTAAAACCTCCTGTTGAGAGCTCTCCTCCGCCTTCTCGTGACCTCCTGTTCTCCTGCCCCTCCTCTTCTCCTCCTGCTCCTGATCTTTTTCCCCTGACCCTCCTCCTCTCCGCCTGACCCTCCTCCTCTTCCTCCTCCTGCCCTTGGCATTTGGAAGCGATCGCACTGGGTTTGGGTGGTAGCAGCATGGATTATCCTGCACCGTCTCGAAGGAGCAGTACCATAAACCCCAAGTATTGAACACATTCTGATAAGGCGACAGTCCACCACATTGTCAGGGTGATGCGCGACAATTAAGCACGTGGAACCAAGGCTTCGATATTGAAGGCTTTTATTGTGTAACAATGGAACTACTAACACGAATACACCAGTTCAGACTGAAGGGGTCCTGCCGGAGCAGAGGGTCTTATACCTCGCCACCGGAGGCGGGACCCCACTGGAATGTGCCATGATAACTCTTATAACAGGTAAACACCCTAACCCAACAACATTGTACAACCCCCACAGTAACAACACCCTAGCCCAACAGAAACATAATAACAACCCCCAGTGGTGAACCAACGATGGTTCACCACATTCACCCCTCCTTTAAGAACAAAAGGTGGCGGGGTGCAAGAAAAAAACAGGTCATATAAACAGAATTCACAAGTCCAGACGGTCTGGAGGACCGCACCGACGCTGTGATCTCCTCAACACCGGTTGCGAAACCGGAGCAGGTGCTTGCGGTGGCGTTCTCTCCAAAACAACGTCCAGCTGTCCCCTCAAGGACTCCCGGGCCGGCTGGCCCTGGTGAGGCGATGGTGCAGGGGATCCTGGAACCTTTGGTGGTGGTGGTGGTGGTGGTGGTGGTGATGATGGTGGCGCCGATCTCCGAGTCTCAGGCAAGCTGTACATGGGAGTAAAAGTGTTATGCACTGGTCCCGGTGCTGACCGCGCCACGTCTGGGGAAGCAATGAGGAGTAGTGGATTCGTGACTGGGGGAATAGGAGTGACAGGAGTTGCTACATCCCCTGCAAGCGCCAGGTCTCTAATGGAGACAGTGTCCTCTCGCCCGTCAGGATATGCCACATAGGCATACTGAGGGTTGGCGTGGAGGAGTTGGACCGGTTCGACCAAGGGGTCGGACCTGCGAGCCCTCACATGTCGCCGCAGAAGGACGGGTCCTGGGTACGTCAACCAGGCTGGCAATGAGGTTCCCGAGGACGACTTCCGAGGGAATGAGAACATCCTCTCGTGGGGAGTAGCATTGGTTGCCGTACACAGGAGGGAGCGGATAGAATGGAGCGCATTTGGAAGGACCTCCTGCCAACGGGAGACTGGAAGGCCCCTGGATTTCAGTGCCAGTAGGACAGCCTTCCAGACTGTAGCATTCTCCCTTTCCACCTGTCCGTTACCCCTAGGGTTGTAGCTCGTGGTTCTACTAGAGGCAATCCCGAATGAGAGCAGGAATTGCCTCAAGTCGTTGCTCATGAACGACGAGCCCCTGTCGCTATGAATGTAGCAGGGGTACCCGAACAGGGTAAAAAGCTCACTGAATGCCTTGATGACGGTGGCAGTCGACGTGTCCGCACAGGGGACAACAAACGGGAACCGGGAGTACTCGTCTATTATGTTGAGGAAATAGACATTCCGGTCCGTTGAGGGAAGGGGGCCCTTAAAATCCACACTCAGCCTCTCAAAAGGGCGAGTGGCCTTGACCAATTGTGCCCGGTCTGGTCGATAAAAGTGTGGTTTGCATTCTGCGCAAATCCGACAGCTTCTCGTCACTGACCTAACATCCTCCACCGAGTAGGGCAGGTTGCGGGCTTTGATGAAATGGTAGAGTCTGGTGACTCCAGGATGACACAGATCATTGTGGAGAGCCTTCAAGCGGTCCTCCTGCATGATGGCGCATGTTCCGCGCGAGAGGGCATCCGAGGGCTCATTGAGCTTCCCTGGACGATACATAATATCGTAATTATAGGTGGAGAGCTCAATTCTCCACCGCAAGATCTTATCGTTCTTGATCTTGCCCCTCTGCGTGTTGCTGAACATAAACGCCACGGATCGTTGATCCGTGATCAGGGTGAACCGCTTCCCTGCCAGGTAATGGCGCCAGTGTCTGACTGCCTCCACAATGGCCTGAGCCTCCTTCTCCACCGCTGAGTGCCGAATTTCGGGGCCTTGAAGGGTGCGGGAAAAGAACGCGACGGGCCTGCCTGCCTGGTTTAGTGTGGCGGCTAGGGCGAAATCAGATGCATCACTCTCCACCTGGAAAGGGATGGATTCATCCACCGCGTGCATCGTGGCTTTCGAGATGTCGCTTTTCAAAGCCTTGAAGGCCAATTGGGCCTCCGGCGTAAGTGGGAAGGTCGTGGACTTAATGAGCGGACGAGCTTTGTCCGCGTAGTTGGGGACCCACTGTGCATAATACGAAAAGAACCCGAGGCATCTCCTCAGTGCTTTCGTGCTAGCGGGCAAGGGAAGTTCAGTAAGTGGGCGCATACGGTCTGGATCAGGGCCAATGACCCCGTTTTCCACCACGTATCCAAGGATGGCTAACCTGCGCGTACGGAATACGCACTTCTCCCTGTTATAGGTCAAATTCAGGCGAGATGCAGTGCGCAGAAAGTGTTGGAGATTCGTGTCGTGGTCCTGCTGGTCATGGCCGCAGATGGTGACGTTATCCAGGTACGGGAAGGTAGCCCGCAACCCGTTCTGGTCCACCATTCGGTCCATAGCACGCTGGAAGACCGAGACCCCATTGGTGACACCAAATGGAACCCTGAGGAATTGGTATAGACGACCATCCGCCTCAAAAGCCGTATATTGTCGGTCCTCTGGGCGGATGGGGAGTTGATGGTAGGCGGACTTAAGGTCTATGGTAGAGAACACTCGGTACTGCGCAATCTGATTGACCATATCAGAAATGCACGGGAGAGGATACGCATCCAGCTGCGTATAACGATTAATGGTCTGACTATAGTCGATGACCATCCGAGGTTTGTTCCCACTTTTGACTACCACGACCTGCGCTCTCCACGGACTAGCACTGGCCTGTATGATCCCTTCCTTGAGGAGCTGCTGAACCTCAGATCTAATAAAGATCCGGTCCTCAGCGCTGTAACGCCTACTTTTAGTAGCGATGGGCTTGCAGCCAGGTACCAGATTCTTAAAGAGGGATGGTGTAGTGATTTTCAGGGTGGATAGATTGCATGCGGGGCGCTTTGGGCAATTTGGAGGCTGCGGCTGATTCCCTACTGCCAGTGAAGGGAGTGGCCCACTGTACTGTAGGATCACACTCTTCATGTGGACCATAAAATTTAGTCCGAGGAGAATTGGCGCACAAAGGTGAGGTAACACAAGGAGCCTGTATTGCTCGTAAATTGTGCCCTGTACCTCAAGAGTTACCATACATCGTCCTTGGATCGGTACAGACCGGGACCGTGATGCCATGGAAATTGTCTGCTTGGCAGGGAGAACCCGGAGTCCACACCTTTTAGCAGTTTCAGGGTGTATGAAACTTTCGGTGCTCCCACTGTCAAACAGACAATTCACAGTTCGGCCACTTACCTTTATATCCATCATGGAATTCTCAAGCCTGTAGTGCTTGGTCTGGTCCAGGGAGATCGACGCCACCGTTGGCCCCTGGGCGTCACTGCATGCCGCCGATGTTGATGCTGAGGACCCCTGCTGGTCGCTCCTAGTTGTCGTGGACCATGATGGCCGCCCCCATGAATCGCACGTGGGCGAGGGCGCCAAACGCAGCGACTCCTGGTGGTCTTCCTCCTCCTCCGTCAGCCACGATGGCGCCGTCCTGGGTTCGCACGTGGTCGGACCTCGTGGGTACTGCAACGCCGAAGGAGATTGTCTCCGTTCTGGAGGGTTACAAGCTGCACTGCCGTTTTTAGACTTAGACCTGCAGACTTTGCCGTAGTGGCCTTTTTTACCGCACTGGCTGCAGATTGCCGTTCTTGCCGGACACTGTTGCCGTGGATGCTTGGCCCCACCACAAAAATAGCATCGCTGGCCACCTGGAGCTGCCACCGTCGTCGGATCGATCTGGGAGCGCGGGTTAGTGGGGCGAGGAGGGAGCTGAGCTTGCTCCTGCCACGTTGACTGCACGTGGTCCTCAGGGTACAGCGCCAAGCTCTTCGACGCCGCTTCCAGCATCCCAGCCATCTCCATTGCTTGGGTCAAGTCGAGATTCCCCTTTTCCAGCAATTTAAGCCTGATGTACGAGGACCCTACCCCTGCTACGAACGCGTCTCGGGCGAGGTCGTACATATATTGTTCGGCTGATACGTCTTTACAATCGCAACCCCTGGCAAGCTGCAGGAGCTCATTGGCGTAGTCCTCCATGGTTTCGCCCGACTGCCGACGTCGTGTAGCGAGGAGGTAACGAGCGTGTATCTCGTTGGGTGGCTTCGTGTATCGTTTTTTTAGGAGCTCGACGGCCCTCGGGTAAGTGGGAGCTGCACGAATGGCGAGATAAATCGTGTCGCTTACCCTTGCGTGGAGGACCTGGAGTTTATCACTGTCTGTAGTGATAGCTACAGAGGCTGCCAGGTAGTCCTCGAAACACTTCCACCAGTGGTCGAATGTGTTAGCGGCACCGACCGCACGTGGGTCCAGTGCCAGACGATCCGGTTTTAAGATCTGTTCCATACTCTTTTTTGTACAGCTGTGAGTTTTCTGTTACACAATAAAATTGATGCGCGACAATTAAGCACGTGGAACCAAGGCTTCGATATTGAAGGCTTTTATTGTGTAACAATGGAACTACTAACACGAATACACCAGTTCAGACTGAAGGGGTCCTGCCGGAGCAGAGGGTCTTATACCTCGCCACCGGAGGCGGGACCCCACTGGAATGTGCCATGATAACACTTATAACAGGTAAACACCCTAACCCAACAACATTGTATAACCCCCACAGTAACAACACCCTAGCCCAACAGAAACATAATAACAACCCCCAGTGGTGAACCAACGATGGTTCACCACACAGGGCAGCTTCACCTGTGGATGCTTTACAGAATTTCAGGTATTTCTGTAAGACCCGCTGCTAATGTGGATATGAATTTTTGTATTTCACAGCCTCGTTCCAGCTTCCCTCCCTCACACATTTGTGAATTGGCCACTGGATGTGCAGTTGATTGGGTGATTACACTGAGTTTCCAAGTCGGGGCAACTTTAAAAAGAAGGAAATTGCTTTTTATTAATGTCACAAGTAGTTTTACATGAACACTGCAACGAAGTTACTGTGAAAATCCCCTAGTCACCACACTCCAGCACCTGTTCGGGTACACTGAGTGAGAGTTTAACATGGCCAATGCACTTAACCAGCACATCTTTCGGACTTGTGGGTGGAAACTGGAGCACCCAGAAGAAACCCACGCAGACACGGGGAGAACGTGCAGACTTCACACAGACAGTGACCCAAGACCGGAATCGGATCCAGGTCCCTGCCGCTGTGAGACATCTAACCAGCACGACTTTTGGACTGTGTGAGAAAACCGGAGGAAACCTTGTGGTAAACCACTGTTATCTGTTGTGGTTAACCACTGTTAGTTAGTATTTATTATTACCTGTATATGTGGCACATCCCTGTCGGTTCCGCCCAAGACTCCTCCCCCTGGTCTGGGTATAAAAGTGGTGGCTCCCCCCACTAGCCTTCAGTACAGACCAGATCTCCGACAGGGATGGCTCCAAGTTCTTGCTAATAAAAGTTTATTTGTCTTGCTCACAACTAGTCTTGACTTGATTGATAGTGCATCAATTTTATTAGCAAGTTTTTTTTAAAAATGGAGCAGTTACTAAAACCCGACAGACTGAATCTGGACCCTCAAACTGCTGGAGCGTCCAACATGTTTGATCACTGGCTGAAATGCTTCGAAGATTACATCGAAGCCTCCACTGCCGTCCGTACAGATGCTGACAAACTACGGGTGCTCCACAGCCGGGTAAGTGACGTAGTATATTCTACGAAGCGAGACGCGGAAAATTACATGGCCGCTATTGAACTTTTAAAGGGCCAGTATAATAAACGGCCTAATGAAGTCTACGCGAGACACCTCCTCGCTACGCGCAGACGGCAGCCAGGAGAATCGGTTGACCAGTTCCTGCGCGCATTGCGACGGCTTGCCCGGAACAGCAACTGTAAGACTGTGACTGCCACCCAATATACAGAGGACTTAATCAGGGATGCCTTTGTCATGGGCATCGGAACTACTTATATCCGACAACTGCTGCTGGAACAGGGTGCGCTGGACTTAAAGAAAATGGTGGAACTGGCCGAATCCTTAGAGGTGACCTCCCGATACCTCGAAGCCTACTCACCTGACCACGTGGGCGCATCGTGGACACCGCAGCCGTCGCTACCGGGAGGACCACAGACCTACGCCGCCCATGCCTCACCTGACCACTGCAGCAGCCTCTGGAGGCCCGAAATGCTACTTCTGTGGCCTGGGTAAGCACCCCCGACAATGCTGCCCGGTGAGGGAGTCGTTCTGCTCCACGTGTGGGAAGAAGGGGCACTATGCCAAAGTCTGCCGTAAGTCCACCTCCAAATCCACGAGTGCCGCGTGTGACCCGCGGGGGCCGCCATCTTGGATGACCCCGGCCGCGTGCGACCCGCGGGGGCCGCCATCTTGGACGACCCCGGCCACGTGCGACCCGCGGGGGCCGCCATCTTGGATTACTCCAGCCACGTGCGACCCACGGGGGCCGTCATCTTGGACGACTTCGGCCGCGAGTGACCAGCAGAGGCCGCCATCTCCTACCTCATCAGCCCCCTATGGCTATCTGCAGGATTCAACAGTGGCGTCGGTTACCCTGGACCAGACCAAGCCTCATCGACTCGCCAAGCCCATGATGGACATTGAGGTAAACAGGCACAGGGAGCATTGTTTGTTTGACAGCGGGAGTACGGAGAGCTTCATTCACCCTGATACGGTGCGCCGATACACCTTTTCCGTGCGGCCTGTCAAGCAAACGATCTCCATGGCATCGCAGTCCCGCTCTGTAAATGTCCTCGGCTGCTGCGTGGTGACCCTGAAGGTGCGGGGCACAGTATACGATAACTTCAGGCTCCTCGTGCTGCCACACCTCTGCGCTTCTGTACTCCTGGGGCTAGATTTCAAGACCCATCTGAAGAGTGTCACTATACAGTATAATGGGCCTTTTCCCCCACTCTCCGTCTGCAATCAGCGGCGTCTAAATTGCCCACCGCGCACCACCTGCATTCCCTCGACCCTTAAAACCACCCCTCCCTCCTTGTTTGCGAATCTCACTCCTGACTGCAAGCCCATCGCCACCAAGAGCAGGCGGTATAGTGCTGGAGACAGGGCCTTTATCAGGTCCGAAGTCCAGCGACTCCTCAGGGAAGGGATCATCGAGGCCAGTGCCAGACCCTGGAGAGCACAAGTGGTAGTCGTTAAGTCTGGGGAGAAACACAGAATGGTCATTGACTACAGTCAGACCATTAATCGATATACGCAGCTGGACGCATACCCCCTTCCCCGCATATCTGACATGGTCAATCAGATTGCACAATATCGGGTGTTCTTCACCATTGACTTGAAGTCGGCATACCACCAGCTCCCTATCCGCCCGGAGGACCGCCAATATACGGTGTTCGAGGCGGATGGTCGCCTTTACCACTTCCTTAGGGTCCCTTTTGGCGTCACCAACGGGGTCTCGGTCTTCCGTTGGACCGAATGGTGGACCTGAACGGGCTGCGGGCCACCTTCCCGTACCTGGATAACGTCACCATCTGTGGCCATGACCAGCAGGACCACGATGCCAACCTCCACAGATTCCTGCACACGGCTAGTCTCCTTAACCTGACCTACAATAAGGAGAAGTACGTATTCAGTACACACCGCCTCGCCATCCTTGGGTACGTAGTGGAGAATGGGGTCATCGGCCCCGATCCCGACCGTATGCGTCCCCCTCTGGAACTTCCCCTCCCCACTAGCCTCAAAGCACTGAGAAGATGCCTGGGTTTCTTCTCGTATTATACACAGTGGGTCCCCAACTATGCGGATAAAGCCCGTCCACTTATAAAATCCACCCTTTTTTCTCTGACGGGGGAGACCCGGCTGGCCTTCGACCGCATCAAAGCAGACATCGCGAAGGCCACGATGCACGCTATAGACGAATCCATCCCGTTCCAGGTGGAGAGCGATGCGTCTGACTTCGCCCTAGCCGCCACCCTTAACCAGGCGGGCAGACCCGTGGCCTTCTTCTCACGAACCCTCCAAGGCCCCGAAACTCGACACTCCTCTGTCGAAAAGGAAGCCCAAGCCATAGTGGAAGCTGTACGGCACTGGCGCCACTATTTAGCTGGTAAACGGTTCACCCTACTCACGGACCAACGATCCGTTGCCTTCATGTTCAACAATACGCAGCGGGGCAAGATCAAGAATGACAAGATATTACGGTGGAGGATCGAACTCTCCACCTACAATTAGGATACCTTGTATCGGCCTGGGAGGCTCAATGAGCCACCTGACGCCCTGTCCCGTGGAACATGCGCCAGTGCGCAGGTGAACCGGTTACAGGCTCTCCACAACGACCTCTGCCACCCGGGGGTCACCAGGTTTTTTCACTTCATTAGAGCCCGTAACCTGCCCTACTCCGTTGAGGATGTCAGGTCTATAACTCGGAGCTGCCAGGTCTGCGCGGAATGCAAGCCGCACTTCTACCGACCAGACAGGGCACATCTCATAAAAGCCACCCGCCCCTTTGAACGCCTAAGCATCGACTTCAAAGGTCCCCTCCCCTCATCTGATCGCAACATATACTTCCTCAATGTCATTGACGAGTACTCACGTTTCCCCTTTGCGATTCCCTGCCCAGATATGTCCTCGGCCACAGTCATCAGGGTTCTGCGCAGCCTCTTCGCTCTGTTTGGTTTCCCCAGCTATATCCATCGCGACCGGGGATCCTCCTTCACGGGTGATAAACTGCGACGGCACCTGCTCTCCAAAGGCATAGCCTCAAGTAGGACTACTAGCTATAACCCCCGGGGTAACGGACAGGTTGAGAGAGAGAACGCCACTGTCTGGAAGACCGTTTTTTTAGCGCTACGGTCTAAAGGCCTTCCAGTCACCCGCTGGCAAGAGGTCCTACCGGAGGCACTACACTCCATTAGGTCCCTCCTGTGCACGGCAACCAATGCCACCCCCCACGAACGGACGTTCGTGTTCCCCAGGAAGTCTTCCTCAGGGACTTCACTACCATCGTGGCTAGCATATCCGGGCCCTGCCCTGCTTCGGAAGCATGCCAGGACCTGTAAGTCTGACCCCCTGGTTGAAAGGGTTCAACTCCTCCACGCCAACCTCCAGTACACCTATGTGGCGTACTCCGATGGGCGGGAGGACACGGTATCTATCGGTGACCTAGCATCCGCAGGTGACTCAGGGACCACTATAGCCCCCAACCCCTCACCCCCAACCCTTGTCCCTACCACATCAGAACCACTACTCACTCCTCTCGCCCCCATGTACAGCTCGCCTGAGCCCCAGGAGTCGTCACCGCGCACTCAACGGGCGGACGAGACCGCGGATGACAGCTACGTTCCGGCGCTCGAAACGACAGCGGGGCTGGCCAATGATCGAACTGGCCAGCAATTGGGAGGCTGGCAGCGTGGGGCCACTGTGCATGCGCCGATCTCAGCGCTGACGGATGCGCAATGGCCCGCTCAGCGCTATGCTGCCAGCCACTCCAGCGGGAATAGGCCCTGCCCACTGAATTTTCGTGTGACTCACGCTAGTGCACTCTGCAGTGCACAGAGTGTGGGAGATTCCGTTTTAAACTCCCACTGAAAAAACAGCGTGATTTACTCCAGTTTTCCGGCGAAGTCGACACTTTGAGTTTTTTTGGGAGAATCCCAGCCCCTGTTTCTGATTCCTCAGCTGCTGAGATGTGAATGTCGCTGCCTCTCAGCAAAGAGAAGGAACGAGAATGCTGCTGTGTGTGTTTGAGTGCCTCCAATCAACTTCTTTGTTGGAGGGATGGTTTGATGTTAAAATAAATCAGGACAGCTCTTCAGGGAGCGCGCTTGAATAAACAGGAAGAACCTGAACTCCTAATTCCAGTTCCAGGCACATTAACACATCAGTGTTAACATTAAAATTATCAGGGGTTTCGATTGGGCAAAGAAAGAGAAACTCTTTCCAGTGACTGGAGGATCGATAGCCAGAAGAGACGGACTTCAAATCATTTCCAAAAGGACCAGACGGGGACATGGGGAATTTTATTTAAGGTAATGAGTTGTTAAAATCTGAAATGTGCTGCCTGAAAAGCAAATTCAATCATAACTTTCTAAAGGAAATTGGATAAATATTTGGAATATTTATAAGGAATGTTTTTCAGGGCAATAGAATGAAAGCAGAGGATTGGGACTAATTAGATAACACTTCCAAAGACCCAGCACCATCTGTGAAGAGGGAATAGTTTTAATGTTTCAGGTCAATAACTTTCCATCAGAAAGTTAATGAAGTATTTTTGAAGTGTGGACAAGTTGGAATAAAATGCAACAACAGATATCCTTCCTCTCTTTTCTTCTTTCTCTTTCTCTCCTTCCCTTCCTGCTCCCTCTCACTTTCTCCCTTCCGCATCCCTCTCTTCAACCTTCCCCCCTTCTAACTTCCTTCATTGATCTCTCCATCTCTCTTTCCCTTTCTCTGCACACCAGCCTTTCCCGTCTCTTCTCTATTTTACTGGAATGCTTTTTTTTTATGAATCTGTCCTCCAGCGTCCTGTCTCACAATTGATGGTTTGAGGAGAGGTTGGATAGACTGGGACTTTTTTCCCCTGGAGGGTAGGAGGCTGAGGGATGATCTTATAGAGGTCTATAAAATAATGAGGAGCATAGACAAGGTAGATAGTCAATATCTTTTCCCAAAGGTAGGGGAGTCTAAAACTAGAGGGCATAGGTTTAAGATGGGAGGGGAGAGATACAAAAGGGTCCAGAGGGGCAATTTTTTCACACAGAGGGTGGTGAGTGTCTGGAACAAGCTGCCAGAGGTAGTAGTAGAGGCGGGTACAATTCTATCTTTTAAAAAGCATTTAGATAGTTACATGGGTACGATGGGTATTGAGGGATATGGGCCAAATGCAGGCAATTGGGACCAGCTTAGTGGTTAAAAATAAGGGCGGCATGGACAAGTTGGGCCGAAGGGCCTGTTTCCAAGCTGTAAACCTCTGCAACCCTATGACATTCCCTCCATCCTCACTGCACTCCTCTTGTCTGTCTCCCTTTGAATAATTACTTCTCAGGGTTTCAAATCTGTGAAGTTCCTCTCCATCCTCACCCTCTACCTTTCCTCCAAATCTTCAGGGCTTCAGTAAACCCAGTTTGTGATCATTAAGCCAGACAACCTCTTCAGATTTGACTTTGTATTTTGTTAAGATTGCATTTTTAAAAGTTTTCCCATTTTCAAAAGAACATTTATGAACTTTGACTCGACAGAAACTTTGACTGGGCAGAAACTGTACCAAGAGCCTGCCCTGTTCTGGAGCAGTGTGCCTAGCTGGGAGATGCAGACAGTTTGGATTAGTATAAGCAGCAATGCGGTACAATTACTCTGTTTACATCGAGCTCCAGCAGGAGCTGTTCACTGACTGGAACACTAACATCACATGGCTGCCACTTAATCTGTTCAATGAAAAGGGCATGGGGGCTCTCCATTGGTTAACCTTCCCTTCTGAAAGCGGATAAAGTGTGTAACCAAGGTGACGCGATGCAGCTTAGCAATCATCATGCTGCAGCCAGCAGCCCCCTGGGAGCAGAGAGTCCAGTGTGAAAGCCCGAGGGCCACGGTTGCAGTGTTAACGCTGGCAGCGCAGCGCAGGACACGCAGACTTCACGCACCTACTCCCGCTACGGTAAGCAACTCTCACTGTCTTGTCTGCTCGTGTTTGCTGCCGGACAGTGCACCAAGGAGAGGTCCAGGGCAGCACGGGGAAGCTGGGGGAGAAAGTGGGACGGAGGGAGGGTTGACCAATGTGGATGTTATGAAAACAAAATAAAATTGCTTGACTGTGAAGGGGAACTGGCACCTGTTGGAGGACAGGCGAGGATCTGAGAGTGTGCACTTGTCTGTTGTAGCGAAAGTCAGGCCTTTATTAACCATTCAGATGTACAGCAAACTCTCATCAGTTCATTGCATTGCCTGCCAAATTTATCTCCCAAACATATCTTCTCGATCGTTTTCACTCATAATATACAGTCACTGACTCTCACTGGGGTACAGTTCCACAGTCACTGACTCTCACTGGGGTACAGTTCCACAGTCACTGGCTCTCACTGGGGTACAGTTCCACAGTCACTGGCTCTCACTGGGGTACAGTTCCACAGTCACTGACTCTCACTGGGGTACAGTTCCACAGTCACTGACTCTCTCACTGGGGTACAGTTCCACAGTCACTGACTCTCTCACTGGGGTACAGCTCCACAGTCACTGACTCTCACTGGGGTACAGCTCCACAGTCACTGACTCTCACTGGGGTACAGCTCCACAGTCACTGACTCTCACTGGGGTACAGCTCCACAGTCACTGACTCTCTCACTGGGGTACAGTTCCACAGTCACTGACTCTCACTGGGGTACAGTTCCACAGTCACTGACTCTCACTGGGGTACAGTTCCACAGTCACTGACTCTCTCACTGGGGTACAGTTCCACAGTCACTGACTCTCTCACTGGGGTACAGTTCCACAGTCACTGGCTCTCCCACTGGGGTACAGCTCCACAGTCACTGACTCTCTCACTGGGGTACAGTTCCACAGTCACTGACTCTCACTGGGATACAGTTCCACAGTCACTGGCTCTCACTGGGGTACAGTTCCACAGTCACTGACTCTCACTGGGGTGAAGCTCCACAGTCACTGACTCTCTCACTGGGGTACAGTTCCACAGTCACTGGCTCTCACTGGGGTACAGTTCCACAGTCACTGACTCTCCCACTGGGGTACAGTTCCACAGTCACTGGCTCTCACTGGGGTACAGTTCCACAGTCACTGACTCTCCCACTGGGGTACAGTTCCACAGTCACTGACTCTCCCACTGGGGTACAGTTCCACAGTCACTGGCTCTCACTGGGGTACAGTTCCACAGTCACTGACTCTCCCACTGGGGTACAGTTCCACAGTCACTGACTCTCACTGGGATACAGTTCCACAGTCACTGACTCTCCCACTGGGGTACAGTTCCACAGTCACTGACTCTCCCACTGGGGTACAGTTCCACAGTCACTGGCTCTCACTGGGGTACAGTTCCACAGTCACTGGCTCTCACTGGGATACAGTTCCACAGTCACTGGCTCTCACTGGGGTACAGTTCCACAGTCACTGACTCTCCCACTGGGGTACAGTTCCACAGTCACTGACTCTCACTGGGATACAGTTCCACAGTCACTGACTCTCCCACTGGGGTACAGTTCCACAGTCACTGACTCTCCCACTGGGGTACAGTTCCACAGTCACTGGCTCTCACTGGGGTACAGTTCCACAGTCACTGGCTCTCACTGGGGTACAGTTCCACAGTCACTGGCTCTCACTGGGGTACAGTTCCACAGTCACTGACTCCCACTGGGGTACAGTTCCACAGTCACTGGCTCTCACTGGGATACAGTTCCACAGTCACTGGCTCTCACTGGGGTACAGTTCCACAGTCACTGACTCTCACTGGGATACAGTTCCACAGTCACTGGCTCTCACTGGGGTACAGTTCCACAGTCACTGACTCTCACTGGGATACAGTTCCACAGTCACTGACTCTCCCACTGGGGTACAGTTCCACAGTCACTGGCTCTCACTGGGGTACAGTTCCACAGTCACTGACTCTCCCACTGGGGTACAGTTCCACAGTCACTGACTCTCCCACTGGGGTACAGTTCCACAGTCACTGGCTCTCACTGGGGTAAAGCTCCACAGTCACTGACTCTCCCACTGGGGTACAGTTCCACAGTCACTGGCTCTCCCACTGGGGTACAGTTCCACAGTCACTGACTCTCACTGGGGTACAGTTCCACAGTCACTGACTCTCACTGGGGTACAGTTCCACAGTTACTGACTCTCACTGGGGTACAGTTCCACAGTCACTGACTCTCACTGGGGTACAGTTCCACAGTCACTGACTCTCACTGGGGTACAGTTCCACAGTCACTGACTCTCCCACTGGGATACAGTTCCACAGTCACTGACTCTCACTGGGGTACAGTTCCACAGTCACTGACTCTCACTGGGATACAGTTCCACAGTCACTGACTCTCACTGGGGTACAGTTCCACAGTCACTGACTCTCCCACTGGGGTACAGTTCCACAGTCACTGACTCTCTCACTGGGGTACAGTTCCACAGTCACTGACTCTCCCACTGGGGTACAGTTCCACAGTCACTGGCTCTCCCACTGGGGTACAGTTCCACAGTCACTGACTCTCCCACTGGGGTACAGTTCCACAGTCACTGACTCTCCCACTGGGGTACAGTTCCACAGTCACTGACTCTCCCACTGGGGTACAGTTCCACAGTCACTGACTCTCCCACTGGGGTACAGTTCCACAGTCACTGACTCTCCCACTGGGATACAGTTCCAGAGTCACTGACTCTCACTGGGGTACAGTTCCACAGTCACTGACTCTCACTGGGGTACAGTTCCACAGTCACTGACTCTCACTGGGGTACCGTTCCACAGTCACTGGCTCTCACTGGGGTACAGTTCCACACACACTGACTCTCACTGGGACACAGTTCCACACACACTGACTCTCGCTGGGATACAGTTCCACAGTCACTGACTCTCGCTGGGGTACAGTTCCACAGTCACTGACTCTCCCACTGGGGTACAGTTCCACAGTCACTGGCTCTCACTGGGGTACAGTTCCACAGTCACTGGCTCTCACTGGGATACAGTTCCACAGTCACTGGCTCTCACTGGGGTACAGTTCCACAGTCACTGACTCTCCCACTGGGGTACAGTTCCACAGTCACTGACTCTCACTGGGATACAGTTCCACAGTCACTGACTCTCCCACTGGGGTACAGTTCCACAGTCACTGACTCTCCCACTGGGGTACAGTTCCACAGTCACTGGCTCTCACTGGGGTACAGTTCCACAGTCACTGGCTCTCACTGGGATACAGTTCCACAGTCACTGGCTCTCACTGGGGTACAGTTCCACAGTCACTGACTCCCACTGGGGTACAGTTCCACAGTCACTGGCTCTCACTGGGATACAGTTCCACAGTCACTGGCTCTCACTGGGGTACAGTTCCACAGTCACTGACTCTCACTGGGATACAGTTCCACAGTCACTGGCTCTCACTGGGGTACAGTTCCACAGTCACTGACTCTCCCACTGGGGTACAGTTCCACAGTCACTGGCTCTCACTGGGGTACAGTTCCACAGTCACTGACTCTCCCACTGGGGTACAGTTCCACAGTCACTGACTCTCCCACTGGGGTACAGTTCCACAGTCACTGGCTCTCACTGGGGTAAAGCTCCACAGTCACTGACTCTCCCACTGGGGTACAGTTCCACAGTCACTGGCTCTCCCACTGGGGTACAGTTCCACAGTCACTGGCTCTCCCACTGGGGTACAGTTCCACAGTCACTGACTCTCCCACTGGGGTACAGTTCCACAGTCACTGACTCTCACTGGGGTACAGTTCCACAGTCACTGACTCTCACTGGGGTACAGTTCCACAGTCACTGACTCTCTCACTGGGGTACAGTTCCACAGTCACTGACTCTCCCACTGGGATACAGTTCCACAGTCACTGGCTCTCCCACTGGGGTACAGTTCCACAGTCACTGACTCTCACTGGGATACAGTTCCACAGTCACTGACTCTCACTGGGGTACAGTTCCACAGTCACTGGCTCTCCCACTGGGGTACAGTTCCACAGTCACTGACTCTCCCACTGGGGTACAGTTCCACAGTCACTGACTCTCACTGGGGTACAGTTCCACAGTCACTGACTCTCCCACTGGGGTACAGTTCCACAGTCACTGACTCTCACTGGGGTACAGTTCCACAGTCACTGACTCTCCCACTGGGGTACAGTTCCACAGTCACTGACTCTCACTGGGGTACAGTTCCACAGTCACTGACTCTCCCACTGGGGTACAGTTCCACAGTCACTGACTCTCCCACTGGGGTACAGTTCCACAGTCACTGACTCTCCCACTGGGGTACAGTTCCACAGTCACTGGCTCTCCCACTGGGGTACAGTTCCACAGTCACTGACTCTCCCACTGGGGTACAGTTCCACAGTCACTGACTCTCCCACTGGGGTACAGTTCCACAGTCACTGACTCTCACTGGGGTACAGTTCCACAGTCACTGACTCTCACTGGGGTACAGTTCCACAGTTACTGACTCTCACTGGGGTACAATTCCACAGTTACTGACTCTCAATGGGGTACAGTTCCACAGTCACTGACTCTCACTGGGGTACAGTTCCACAGTCACTGACTCTCCCACTGGGATACAGTTCCACAGTCACTGACTCTCACTGGGGTACAGTTCCACAGTCACTGACTCTCACTGGGATACAGTTCCACAGTCACTGACTCTCACTGGGGTACAGTTCCACAGTCACTGGCTCTCCCACTGGGGTACAGTTCCACAGTCACTGACTCTCCCACTGGGGTACAGTTCCACAGTCACTGACTCTCACTGGGGTACAGTTCCACAGTCACTGACTCTCCCACTGGGGTACAGTTCCACAGTCACTGACTCTCACTGGGGTACAGTTCCACAGTCACTGACTCTCCCACTGGGGTACAGTTCCACAGTCACTGACTCTCACTGGGGTACAGTTCCACAGTCACTGACTCTCCCACTGGGGTACAGTTCCACAGTCACTGACTCTCCCACTGGGGTACAGTTCCACAGTCACTGACTCTCACTGGGGTACAGTTCCACAGTCACTGACTCTCCCACTGGGGTACAGTTCCACAGTCACTGACTCTCTCACTGGGGTACAGTTCCACAGTCACTGACTCTCCCACTGGGGTACAGTTCCACAGTCACTGGCTCTCCCACTGGGGTACAGTTCCACAGTCACTGACTCTCCCACTGGGGTACAGTTCCACAGTCACTGACTCTCCCACTGGGGTACAGTTCCACAGTCACTGACTCTCCCACTGGGGTACAGTTCCACAGTCACTGACTCTCCCACTGGGGTACAGTTCCACAGTCACTGACTCTCCCACTGGGATACAGTTCCAGAGTCACTGACTCTCACTGGGGTACAGTTCCACAGTCACTGACTCTCACTGGGGTACAGTTCCACAGTCACTGACTCTCACTGGGATACAGTTCCACAGTCACTGACTCTCACTGGGGTACCGTTCCACAGTCACTGGCTCTCACTGGGATACAGTTCCACAGTCACTGGCTCTCACTGGGGTACAGTTCCACAGTCACTGGCTCTCACTGGGATATAGTTCCACAGTCACTGGCTCTCACTGGGATACAGTTCCACAGTCACTGGCTCTCACTGGGGTACAGTTCCACACACACTGACTCTCACTGGGACACAGTTCCACACACACTGACTCTCGCTGGGATACAGTTCCACAGTCACTGACTCTCGCTGGGGTACAGTTCCACAGTCACTGGCTCTCACTGGGATACAGTTCCACAGTCACTGGCTCTCACTGGGGTACAGTTCCACAGTCACTGGCTCTCACTGGGATACAGTTCCACAGTCACTGGCTCTCACTGGGGTACAGTTCCACAGTCACTGACTCTCACTGGGATACAGTTCCACAGTCACTGGCTCTCCACTGGTGTACAGAATCACAGAACTGTTACAGTGTGGAAGGAGGCCATTCGGTCCATTGTATCTGTACCAGCTCTTTAAATGACATGGCTTGGTGCCATTCCCCTGCCTTTTCCCCATACTCCTGCACATTGTTACTATTCAAGTAATCATCCAATGCCCTCCTGAATGTTTGGATTGATCTCGCCTCCACCACACTCCGAGACAGAGCAATCCAGACCCGAACTGTGTGGAAAAAGTTTTTTTTCTCACATTACATTCGCTTCTTTTGCAAAGCACTTAAACCTGTACCCCCTCTCATTCTTGATCCTTTCATGAGTGTGATCAGTTTCTCCCTATCTACTCTGTCCAGCCCCCTCATAATTTTGAACATCTCGATCAAATCTCCCCTTAGCCTTCTCTCCAAGGAGAACAGTCCAATCTCTCCACTTTATCCTCAGAACTGAAGTTTCTCATCCCTGGAACCATTCTTGTAAATCTCTTCTGCACTTTCTCCAATGCATTCACATCCTTCCTATAGTGTAAGGTCCCAAACACAATACTCCAGCTGAGGCCTAACTAGTGTCTTGTATAAGTTGAGAATAATCACCTTGCTTTTGTACCCTATGCCCCTATTAATAAATCCCAGAATACTATACGCTTTATTAACTGTTCCCTCCACCTGTTCTGTGACCTTCAATGATCTATGCACCTGTACACCCAGGTCCCCCTGCTCCTGCCTCTCTCGACAAGCCTGATATGCCTCTCAAGTCTTGATGACAACTTCAATGACATTGTTCTCACCGAGCCAAAATGCTATCTGTCTTGTGAAGCGACTCATCTGATCTATCCCCATACGTGAGTCCAAAGATGTGCGGGTCAGGTTGATTGGCCATGCTAAAATTGCCCCAGTGTCCTGAGATGCGTAGGTTACAGGGATTAGTGGGTAAATATGAAGGGATATGGGGGTAGGGCCTGGGTGGGATTGTGGTCGGTGCAGACTCGATGGGCCGAATGGCCTCTTTCTGTACTGTAGGGATTCTATGATTCTGATTTCTATGTGAGCAAGTGATTGTATTTATGCTCACCATGAGATTGACTGTGTGTATCCTATCCAAATTCCACACCCACTGGCACCGGCCCCCCCCTCGCCCCGGGGCGCCACTGGCACCGGCCCCCCCCCTCGCCCCGGGGCGCCACTGGCACCGGCCCCCCCTCGCCCTGGGGCGCCACTGGCACCGGCCCCCCCTCGCCCCGGGGCGCCACTGGCACCGGGCTCGCCCCGGGGCGCCACTGGCACCGGCCCCCCCCTCGCCCCGGGGCGCCACTGGCACCGGCCCCCCCCTCGCCCGGGGCGCCACTGGCACCGGCCCCCCCCTCGCCCCGGGGCGCCACTGGCACCGGCCCCCCCCTCGCCCCGGGGCGCCACTGGCACCGGCCCCCCCTCGCCCCGGGGCGCCACTGGCACCGGCCCCCCCCTCGCCCCGGGGCGCCACTGGCACCGGCCCCCCCTCGCCCCGGGGCGCCACTGGCACCGGCCCCCCCCTCGCCCCGGGGCGCCACTGGCACCGGCCCCCCCCTCGCCCCGGGGCGCCACTGGCACCGGCCCCCCCCTCGCCCCGGGCGCCACTGGCACCGGCCCCCCCCTCGCCCCGGGGCGCCACTGGCACCGGCCCCCCCCTCGCCCCGGGGCGCCACTGGCACCGGCCCCCCCCTCGCCCCGGGGCGCCACTGGCACCGGCCCCCCCCTCGCCCCGGGGCGCCACTGGCACCGGCCCCCCCCTCGCCCCGGGGCGCCACTGGCACCGGCCCCCCCCTCGCCCCGGGGCGCCACTGGCACCGGCCCCCCCCTCGCCCCGGGCGCCACTGGCACCGGCCCCCCCTCGCCCCGGGGCGCCACTGGCACCGGCCCCCCCCTCGCCCCGGGGCGCCACTGGCACCGGCCCCCCCCTCGCCCCGGGGCGCCACTGGCACCGGCCCCCCCCTCGCCCCGGGGCGCCACTGGCACCGGCCCCCCCCTCGCCCCGGGGCGCCACTGGCACCGGCCCCCCCCTCGCCCCGGGGCGCCACTGGCACCGGCCCCCCCCTCGCCCCGGGGCGCCACTGGCACCGGCCCCCCCTCGCCCCGGGGCGCCACTGGCACCGGCCCCCCCCTCGCCCCGGGGCGCCACTGGCACCGGCCCCCCCCTCGCCCCGGGGCGCCACTGGCACCGGCCCCCCCCTCGCCCCGGGGCGCCACTGGCACCGGCCCCCCCCTCGCCCCGGGGCGCCACTGGCACCGGCCCCCCCCTCGCCCCGGGGCGCCACTGGCACCGGCCCCCCCCTCGCCCCGGGGCGCCACTGGCACCGGCCCCCCCTCGCCCCGGGGCGCCACTGGCACCGGCCCCCCCCTCGCCCCGGGGCGCCACTGGCACCGGCCCCCCCCTCGCCCCGGGGCGCCACTGGCACCGGCCCCCCCCTCGCCCCGGGGCGCCACTGGCACCGGCCCCCCCCTCGCCCCGGGGCGCCACTGGCACCGGCCCCCCCCTCGCCCCGGGGCGCCACTGGCACCGGCCCCCCCCTCGCCCCGGGGCGCCACTGGCACCGGCCCCCCCCTCGCCCCGGGGCGCCACTGGCACCGGCCCCCCCCTCGCCCCGGGGCGCCACTGGCACCGGCCCCCCCCTCGCCCCGGGGCGCCACTGGCACCGGCCCCCCCCTCGCCCCGGGGCGCCACTGGCACCGGCCCCCCCCTCGCCCCGGGGCGCCACTGGCACCGGCCCCCCCCTCGCCCCGGGGCGCCACTGGCACCGGCCCCCCCCTCGCCCCGGGGCGCCACTGGCACCGGCCCCCCCCTCGCCCCGGGGCGCCACTGGCACCGGCCCCCCCCTCGCCCCGGGGCGCCACTGGCACCGGCCCCCCCTCGCCCCGGGGCGCCACTGGCACCGGCCCGCCCCTCGCCCCGGGGCGCCACTGGCACCGGCCCGCCCCTCGCCCCGGGGCGCCACTGGCACCGGCCCCCCCCTCGCCCCGGGGCGCCACTGGCACCGGCCCGCCCCTCGCCCCGGGGCGCCACTGGCACCGGCTCGCCCCGGGGCGCCACTGGCGCCGGCCCCCCCCTCGCCCCGGGGCGCCAGTGGCGCCGGCCCCCACCTCGCCCCGGGGCGCCACTGGCACCGGCCCCCCTGGCCCCGGGCAGGGGTGCCACAGGCCCTATTTGTCCTCTTGGGTGGGTATAAACTAACCCAATGGCAGGGAATTCTCCCCAGTGTCCTGACTAACATTTACCCTTCAGTCAACATCACTAAAGCATGGAGTACAATGTTGGTAAATGTGAGGTCATCCATTTTGGTAGGTATAACAGCAAAATGGACTATAATTTAAATGGTAAAAAATTGCAGCATGCTGCTGTGCAGAGGGACCTGGGTGTCCTGGTGCAGGAATCACAAAAAGTTGGTTTGCAGGTGCAGCAGGTAATTAAGAAGGCAAATGAAATTTTGTCCTTCATTGCTAGAGGGATGGAGTTTAAAAACAGGGAGGTTATGTTGCAGCTGTATAAGGTGCTGGTGAGGCCACACCTGGAGTACTATGTACAGTTTTGGTCTCCTTACGTTAGAAAGGATATACTGGCACTGGAGCGGGTGCAGAGGAGATTCACTCAGTTGATCCTAGAGTTGAGAGGGTTGGCTTATGAGGAGGGACTGAGTAGACTGGGGCTATACTCATTGGAATTCAGAAGAATGAGGGGGATCTTACATATAAAATTATAACATATAAAATTATGAAGGGAATAGATAAGATAGAAGCAGGGAAGTTGTTTCCGCTGGCAGGTGAAACTAGAACTAGGGGGTATAGACTCAAAATAAAGGGGAGCAGATTTAGGATGGAGTGAGGAGGAACTTCTTCACGCACAGGATTGTGAATCTGTGGAATTCCCTGCCCAGTGAAGCAGTTGAGGCTACCTCATTGAATGTTTTAAGGCAAAGATAGATAGGGTTTGAACAGTAAAGGAATTAAGGGTTATGGTGAGCGGGCGGGTAAGTGGAGCTGAGTCCACGAAAAGATCAGCCATGATCTTATTGAGTGGCGGAGCGGGCTCGAGGGGCCAGATGGTCTATCCCTGCTCCTAAGTCCTTATGTCCTTTATTATCATTCCCTTGTTGCTGTTTGGGGACACCTGATGTGCACAAATTCGACTGCTATGTTTCGACTTGACAAGTGACTGCCCTTCTGAAGTCAATGGCTGTGAACCTCCCTGGGACATGTAGACACTGTGAAAGGTGCAGTGTAAACGAATATCCTTTCCCACCGAGGGAATAGACTCGCATAATCTCGTAAATTATCCCTTTGTCGTAAGAGAACAATTTTTAACGATAATTGTTTTTATTGCAGTGGCCGGCAACACCGCTGATTAAAAATACCCTGACCCTGTCTCCCCAGCAGTTAAAGTCCAATATTTCCCAAGTAAATTTCTCTTGCTGCCTGTCAATAATGCACTAATGAATGTCTGACTGGAGGATAATTAAAGAGAAGCAACAATAGCACTAATAGCACCCAGTCCACTTGGTTGGAGGTTAAATAGAGTTCAGCTCTTCCAAGATCACCCAAAGAGCGCAGCCTCAACTTTTCATGTTTTGCTTTCAGATTTGAGCTGCTTCAGAACACATCAATCTTCTTCGTAAAAAGCAATGTTTTCTTTTACAAGTGAGATTCCTTCTAATTTCTGGACCATATTACAGGCTCATGATATTTTGTTCATGAACAGTCTGGGACCAGTTGTCTGGAGTGTTTCCATAGAGAAAGACCTTGCATTTGACAGTGAGGCTCGAACAATATCTGGAGAGGGGGTGGGTGTTTGTCGGGATTGCATCTGCTCATGACCCTTTCCCACAGCGCTGGGGGGGGGGGGGCGGGGGGGTGGAAGAGGTGAGGAGATGTGCTGTTTGGAATCTGGCACTAGGGGATGTACAACATTTGTACTCCTAGGAAACACCAGACCCCTCCAACAGTTCCTGCGAAAGAGGCTTTCTTTAAAACAAAACTAAATGTGGGGGACCCTCCCCCTCTTCCCACCTTTGTCTCAGGACAGTGGTCCTGATAATAAAATGGAGCCACTGATAACTTTCACAGGTTCCAGGACTTGTATAAGGCACTAAGCCAATGCCTCATTTATGTCAATGAAACACTTTGAAATAGTAATTGCTGGTGTCACAAACGTGGGAGGCAATTTGCGCACAGCAAGATCCTGGAAGCAGCCATTTGATAAATGATCAGAAATTCATTTCATCAATATTAGCCACAAGAGACTCGCCAACTCTTCAAACAATGGCCATGGGATCTATTACACCCACCTGAGGCAGACAGCATCTTTATTTAACATCGCATTCAAAATACAGCACCTCCAACAATGCAGCACTGCCTCCATGCAGACCCTCGTGACAGGACGCTGCTGCCGCAGTGTGAACCCTCGTGACAGGACGCCGCTGCCGCAGTGTGAACCCTCGTGACAGGACGCCGCTGCCGCAGTGTGAACCCTCGTGACAGGACGCTGCTGCCGCAGTGTGAACCCTCGTGACAGGACGCCGCTGCCGCAGTGTGAATCCTTGTGACAGGACGCTGCTGCCGCAGTGTGAACCCTCGTGACAGGACGCCGCTGCCGCAGTGTGAACCCTCGTGACAGGACGCTGCTGCCGCAGTGTGAATCCTTGTGACAGGACGCCGCTGCCGCAGTGTGAATCCTTGTGACAGGACGCTGCTGCCGCAGTGTGAACCCTCGTGACAGGACGCTGCTGCCGCAGTGTGAATCCTTGTGACAGGACGCCGCTGCCGCAGTGTGAACCCTCGTGACAGGACGCCGCTGCCGCAGTGTGAATCCTTGTGACAGGACGCTGCTGCCGCAGTGTGAACCCTCGTGACAGGACGCCGCTGCCGCAGTGTGAACCCTCGTGACAGGACGCTGCTGCCGCAGTGTGAACCCTCGTGACAGGACGCTGCTGCCGCAGTGTGAATCCTTGTGACAGGACGCCGCTGCCGCAGTGTGAATCCTTGTGACAGGACGCTGCTGCCGCAGTGTGAACCCTCGTGACAGGACGCTGCTGCCGCAGTGTGAATCCTTGTGACAGGACGCCGCTGCCGCAGTGTGAATCCTTGTGACAGGACGCCGCTGCCGCAGTGTGAACCCTCGTGACAGGACGCTGCTGCCGCAGTGTGAATCCTTGTGACAGGACGCTGCTGCCGCAGTGTGAATCCTTGTGACAGGACGCCGCTGCCACAGTGTGAACCCTCGTGACAGGACGCTGCTGCCGCAGTGTGAACCCTCGTGACAGGACGCCGCTGCCGCAGTGTGAATCCTTGTGACAGGACGCCGCTGCCGCAGTGTGAACCCTCGTGACAGGACGCCGCTGCCGCAGTGTGAACCCTCGTGACAGGACGCCGCTGCCGCAGTGTGAATCCTTGTGACAGGACGCTGCTGCCGCAGTGTGAACCCTCGTGACAGGACGCCGCTGCCGCAGTGTGAACCCTCGTGACAGGACGCTGCTGCCGCAGTGTGAATCCTTGTGACAGGACGCCGCTGCCGCAGTGTGAATCCTTGTGACAGGACGCCGCTGCCATAGTGTGAGCCCTCCTGGAGCGTGGCACTGCCGCAGTGTGAGCCCTCCTGGAGCGTGGCACAGTTTCATAGAAACATCGAAGATAGGAATAGGAGGCCATTCAGCCCTTCAAACTTGCTCTGCTATTTATCACGGTCAAGGCTGATTATCCAACTCAGTAGCCTAATCGTGCTTTCTCCTCATAACCTTTGATCCCATTTGCCCCAAGTGCTATCTCCAGCCGCCTCTTGAATACCCGGAGGATGGTGCAGCCTCAGTTTTTTTTTATTTCCTGGGACAAGGGCGCTGCTGGCTGGCCAGCATTTATTGCCCATCTCTAGTTGCCCGAGGGCAGTTGAGAGTCAACCACATTGCTGTGGGTCTGGAGTCACATGTAGGCCAGACCGGGTAAGGATGGCAGAATCCGTTCCCTAAAGGACAATAGTGAACCAGATGGGTTTTTCTGACAATCAACAATGGTTTCATGGTCATTGGTAGATTCTTAATTCCAGATTTAAAAAAAAATTGAATTCAAATTCTACCATCTGCCATGGCAGGATTCCAACCCAGGTTCCCAGAACATTAGCTGAGTTCCCGGATTAATAGTCTAGCGAGAATACCACTAGACCATTGCTTTGTATGTGGAACTCCAACACCATTGATTAAACCTGGTCTCCGAACTGTCGTACACAGTGCTTCCCACTTCAAACACTCTTTCCCAAAGCCGGGCGGATATGTCTCCACTAAACCCACTGGTAAATAAGAGAGCTGGATACTCAGCAGCCGAGATCCACATGCACACTGCAGGGTGTTTAGAAAATCAGAGTCCCTATTGATCTCCAAGACAATGCCTGCTCCTGGTTTAATGTGTACCACAGCTTGCCGTTCGAACAATGGCCCTCTCCCAGTCCTCTCCTCTTTGATCAAAGTGAACATTCTTTAGGCCGAAGACAAATAGGATCAGGTGTCAGAGTGGGAGGTTTGAGTCATCACCCGCGTTTAGTCACAATGAAATGTGCTTAAGAGTTAGAGGAGCAAATCTGATTCCTTTTGTTGCTGTCTTTTTGTCACAATGTATGAGATAACACAAAGGGTTGATTCAATTCATTATTTCCCCGAGATGCGAGGGGAGCCTGTCTCCGATCTCTGGGATTGAATCTCCCGATTGCATCCTGATGGGTGTCACAGTGGTTAGCACTGCTGCCTCACAGCGCTAGGGACCCGGGTTCAATTCCCGGCTTGGGTCACTGTCTGTGCGGAGTCTGCACTGTCTCCCCGTGTCTGTGTGGGTTTCCTCCGGTTTCCTCCCATAGTCCAAAAGATGTGCTGGGTAGGGTGCATTGGCCGTGCTAAATTGCCCCTCAGTGTAACCCGAACAGACACTGGAGTGTGGCGACTAGAGGATTTTCACAGTAACTCGATTAATGTAAGCCTGCTTGTGACACTAATAAATAAACTGAACTTTGTGAGAGAAATGCTGCAATGGTGAAAATATATTTGAGATTTGAAGTTTCCAGAATGAAGGAGCAGAACTCCAATTCCGCCCTCTTGTGTGTCCCTGATTTTCATCACTCCATCAGCTACTTGGGCCCCGAATCTCTGGAATCTGCCTTTCTACTTCTCTTTAAAATAGACCTCTTTGACCAAATTGTTGGCCTCCTATCCGAATATCTCCTTGGTGGCATATTTTGTCTGCTGTTTGCTCCTGCCAATTGTCCTGAATTATATTGCTATCAATGGTGGGGTCAGTTACTCAATAACTAGAGTGTGGTGCAGAATGCTGGCAATGGCGTAGGTAGTTCACGGAGATCTGTCTTCTCTCTTTGCTGTGGAGTTGCCAGCGTTGGACTGGGGAAAGCACAGTAAGAAGTCTCACAACACCAGGCTGAAGTCCAACAGGTTTATTTGGTAGCACGAGCTTTCAGAGCGCTGCCCCTTCATCAGTTGAGTGCAGGATTTGTTTCACAAACAGGGCGTATAAAGACACAAACTTAATTACAAGATAATGGTTGGAATGCGAGTCTTAACAGACAATGCGAGTGGAGAGAGGGTTAAGCACAGGTTAAAGAGGTGTGAATTGTCTCCAGCCAGGACAGTTAGTGAGATTTTGCAAGCCCAGGCAAGTCGTGGGGGTTACAGATAGTGTGACATGAACTCAAGATCCCGGTTGAGGCCGTCCTCGTGTGTGTGGAACTTGGCTATCAGTTTCTGCTCGGTGATTCTGTGTTGTCGTGTGTCGTGAAGGCCACCTTGACCTGACCTGTCTTATCCGAAGATCCTTGCCTCATACCTGTGAGTGATGTCCCTCAAGCTAATATCACCAGTTGTCTTTCTCCAATTGAGGGAGATGCCTATAGCCCTGTGTAGACTATGGCTAATTACATACTATAATTTGTATTTATATAGCGCCTTTAATACAATAAAATGTTCCACGGTCATCACATAAAGCACTGAGCCTTGTAAAGAGATATTAGGTGGCGGCACAGTGGTTAGTACTGCTGCTTCATGGTGCCAGGAACCCGGGTTCGACTCCTGGCTTGGGTCACTCTCTGTGCGGAGTTTGCACATTCTACCCATGTCTGCGTGGGATTCCCCCAGGTGCTGCAGTTTCCTCCCACAGTGCAAAAGACATGTTGGCTAGGTGCGTTGGCCGTGCTAAATTCTCCCTCAGTGTATCCGAACAGGCGCCGGAGTGTGGCGAAGCGGGGATTTTCACAGTAACTTCATTGCAGTGTTAATGTAAGCCTACAATAAATAAACTTAAAACTTTAAACAAAATATTGGAGAAGCTGGAAATCTGAAATAAAAACAAAATTGCTCAGCAGGTCAGGCAGCATCTGTGGAGTGAACTTTCCAGGTCCAATGACCTTTCATCAGAACTGAGGAAAGATAGAAGTGTAATATTAGTGCAGGTGGCCAAAGACATGGTCAGAGAGGGAGCTGTCTGTTAAAGGGCAGAAGAGGGGTGGAGGGCTTTAGGGGGGGGATTCCAGAGCTTGGGGCCCAGGCAGCTGAAGGTATAATGGTAGTGATTTAAAATCAGGGGTACTCAAGAGCCCAGAACTGGAGGGTCGCAAAAATCTTGGTGGTTGTGGGGCTGGAGGAGATTACAAAGCCTGGACGCCGGGGGGGGGGGGGGGGAACGGAATTTGAATTTAATTTTTTAAAATCTGGAATTAAGAATCTACTGATGACCATGAAACCATTGTCGATTGTCAGAAAAACCCATCTGGTTCACTAATGTCCTTTAGGGAAGGAAATCTGCTGTCCTTACCCGGTCTGGCCTGCATGAGACTCCAGAGCCACAACAATGTGGTTGACTCTCAACTGCCCTCAGGCAACTAGGGATGGGCAATAAATGTTGGCCAGCCAGTGACGCCCATGTCCCATGAATGAATAAAAAAAGAAGCCAGGAGGGCCAAAGACTAGACAGTTGGGATTTTTGAAAGCGCAGTTGTCAATGCCTTGGGGGATAGTTATTTTTTCAGAGCTGATACAGAAGGAGATGGGGCTGGGGTGTGGGCGAGGGATGTTTGTGGAGAGTGATACGGTAATGATCAGAAATGGCCTTTCTGATTTAATATGGGGGTTAGAGAGGCTACGTGAGGTGGCAAAATGAAGGAGTGGGGGCAGCCATGAATATGGGTTGGAGAGTTGACATGAAGGGTGAGATTTAGAGGGGGCAGTAAATGTGGAGGAGAGAGAGAGCATCATGAATTGAGATGGAGTTTGAATTCATCAAGAATGAGAATTCCCATGGTGCAGAGACTAAGGGAAGAAAGCTCAGTGAGAATTTTCTTCTTGTGCTTGGGAGGGTGGGACATAACCAGGATTATAAATGAGGGGCGAGAAGGATGGAACAAGCTAAGATGCTCAAAGGAGGAGAAAGTGCTAGAAAATCGATCACATTGCTCGAACAGCCAATGGAATTATTTGTAAACAACTCCATAATGCTTTGTTCCAATAGCATCTAGCTCACGTATATGGGTTAACCCATAAACCTCAGTGCCATCGAGTCTAGCTCCATATTTGGTCAACACTTCAGGTCACCGCTCCCAGACCAGGTCATGGCTCACAGTCACTCTGCAGCCTGCAGGGGGGCATGTCTCTCAGTGGGCCCCTCCCCTTCTGATGCTGGGTTGCTCCATTATGCATTGAGTGCCTTTGAATGAGAGCCTAGCCCTCCCCCCCCCCCCCACCTATCTCCATCCTGGAAAGCTAAGAGAAATGTGGTGCAGGTTTGCTGTTGTATGGTAAATACTACACCCACTGCTCAATTTAATTAATTGTCCATTTTGGGGCCTCAATAGGCAGGGCGAGAAGGTCATTCATGGGCCTTCCCGCCACTGACTTAATCGGGGCGATGATGGAAAAGTGGGAGGGTCTTCCTTTTGTCCAGGGAGACTGTGACCACTTTTCTCACCCTAAGTGGCACAGTGGTTAGCACTGCTGCCTCACAGTGCCAGGGACCCGGGTTCGATTCCCGGCTTGGGTCAATGTTTGTGCAGCGTCTGTACATTCTCCCCGTGTCTGCGTGGGTTTCCTCCGGGTGCTCCAGTTTCCTCCCACACACCAAAGACGTGCTGCTTAGATGCATTGGCCATGCTAAATTCTCCCTCAGTGTACCCAAACAGGTGCTGGAGTGTGGCGACTAGGGGGATTTTCACAGTAACTTCATTGCCATGTTCATGTAAGCCGACTTGTGACACTAATAAATAAAAGTTTAAAACAGAAGTATCTGAGACCAGCTAACTGGGCCACACAGCCTGACTCGCTCCTGGGGTCTGTCGGACTCCGTTACATGCTGGGCCCAAAATTTTCCAATAGGCTCATTTTCCCCAGTGTAGTTGAGGTACTTCCAGAGTTTCGTCATATAGCTGAAAGTATTTTCAATTAACTACTGTTAGATATTGAGGCGCTGTAGGTCTGTCGGTCTCAAAAGTTTCACGATGCTCTGTATTCTAGTGTTAATTTAATAACACACAGCACGATTTAATGCTGGTTTGTTAGTGACGGTTTTTATTAGGTTTGCACAGCTTGATAAAGATTTTACTGCTTGTCTGCTGACTCGACTAATCTGTAGCTGGCAAGTCGTTTAATTAGTTCCTTTTTAATGTTTGTTCTTGGCTGTTGGGCTGTGTTCTGGGCAAGTGTTGAAGAGATGAAAAGCATCCTGTCAAGGTTAGCCTCACAAGCGAGGGCTGCACTGCCAATTACAACCAAAGCTGTTTTTGTACCAAAGGAGAAATGTGCCAACATTGCCAGCTCCCAGTGTACTGACCTCACACAGCCCATAAAACATGGCGGGTACACTTACACCACCCACCAATGAGACTCCGAGAATGATCAAGCACTGAAGGAGATCATTTGGTCCACGTGCCTGTGCCAACTCTTTGAAAGAGGGACATCCTGGCGTAATGGTCATGTCACTGGACTAGTGAGCTATTAATTCGGAGCCCTGCTTTCCAATCCCACCACAACAGCTGAGGAATTTAAACTCACTTAATGAAATAAAGCTGGAATAAAATGCTCATCCCACTAATGATGACTATGAAACGACCCAGACTGTCATTTTAAAAACCTGGTTGATACCCTCACTACAACTCTCCACCTTCATTTTCTCTTTAAAACCTACTTCTTTGACTCAGCTTTTGGACACCTGACCAAATGAGCGGGATTTTACAGCCTTGCTCGTCCCAAAACTGTAAAGTCCAGCACCAGGTCAACAGACTTTCCCATTGTCCGCCCCTCGCCCGCTCCGATTCCTGTGGCAGGCAGGGTGGTAAGATTCCGGCTGATATCTCCTCATCTGGCCTTGTAATGTATTCCTCCTGATGTACTTTGTTTTAAAATGCTCCTGTTGTTTCATTACAATAAAGATGCTATGTTGTTGTTTAATGAAGGAAACGTGTGGCCTTTTATGATTTGATTTATTATTGTCACTTGTATTAACATAGTGAAAAGTATTATTTCTTGCGCACTATGCAGACAAAACATACTGTTCATAGAGAAGGAAATGAGAGTGCAGAATGTAGTGTTACAGTCATAGCTAGGGAGTAGAGAAAGATCAACTTAGTGCGAGGTAAGTCCATTCAAAAGTCTCTCAGCAGCAGGGAAGAAGCTGTTCTCGAGTCGGTTGGTATGTGACCTCAGACTTTTGTATCTTTTTCCCGAAGGAAGAAGGTGGAAGAGAGAATGTCCGGGGTGCGTGGGGTCCTTAATTATGCTGGCTGCTTTGCCGAGGCAGTGGGAAGTGCAGACAGAGTCAATGGATGGGAGGCTGGTTTGCGTGATGGATTGGGCTACATTCACGATCTTTTGTAGTTCCTTGCGGTCTTGGGCAGAGCAGGAGCCATACCTAGCTGTGATACAACCAGAAAGAATGCTTTCTATGGTACATCTGTAAAAGTTGGTGAGAGTCCTAGCTGACATGCCAAATGTCCTTAGTCTTCTGAGAAAGTAGAGGTGTTGGTGGGCTTTCTTAACTATTGTGTCGGCATGGAGGGACCAGGACAGGTTGTTAGTGATCTGGACACCTAAAAATTTGAAGCTCTCGACCCTTTCTACTTCATCCCCATTGATGTAGAACAAGAACAAAGAACAATACAGCACAGGAACAGGCCCTTCGGCCCTCCAAGCCTGCGCCGCTCATGTGCCCAACTAGACCATTCGTTTGTATCCCTCTATTCCCAGTCTGTTCATGTGGCTATCTAGATAAGTCTTAAACGATCCCAGCGTGTCTGCCTCAATCACCTTGCTTGGCAGTGCATTCCAGGCCCCCACCACCCTCTGTGTAAAATATGTCCCCCTGACATCTATGTTGAACCTTGCCCCCCTCACCTTGAACCCGTGACCCCTTGTGTTCATCATCTCCGACCTGGGAAAAGGCTTCCCACTGTTCACCCTATCTATGCTCTTCGTAATTTTATACACCTCTATTAGGTCACCCCTCATCCTCCATCTTTCCAGGGAGAACAACCCCAGTTTACCCAATCTCTCCTCGTAGCTAAGACCCTCTATACCAGGCAACATCCTGGTATGGAGGGTCTTTTCTGTACCCTTTCCAAAGCCTCCACGTCCTTCTGGTAGTGTGGCGACCAGAACTGGACGCAGTATTCCAAATGTGGCCTAATCAACGTTCTATACAGCTGCAACATAAGAACATAAGAAATAGGAGCAGGAGTAGGCCATCTAGCCCCTCGAGCCTGCCCCGCCATTCAATAAGATCATGGCTGATCTGACGTGGATCAGTACCACTTACCCGCCTGATCCCCATAACCCTTAATTCCCTTACCGATCAGGAATCCATCCATCCGCGCTTTAAACATATTCAGCGAGGTAGCCTCCACCACCTCAGTGGGCAGAGAATTCCAGAGATTCACCACCCTCTGGGAGAAGAAGTTCCTCCTCAACTCTGTCTTAAACCGACCCCCCTTTATTTTGAGGCTGTGTCCTCTAGTTTTAACTTCCTTACTAAGTGGAAAGAATCTCTCCGCCTCCACCCTATCCAGCCCCCGCATTATCTTATAAACATCATATGCCAACTTTTATATTCTATGCCCCGTCCAATAAAGGCAAGCATGCCATATGCCTTCTTGACCACCCTCTCCACCTGTGCTGCCACCTTTTAAGGATCTGTGGACTTGTACACCCAGGTCCCTCTGTGTGTCTATACTCCTGATGGTTCTGCCATTTATTGTATAGCTCCCCCTTACATTAGATCTACCGAAATGCATCACTTCGCATTTATCTGGATTAAATTCCATCTGCCATTTCTCCGCCCAATGTTCCAGCCTATCTATATCCTGCTTTATTCTCTGACAATGTTCATCACTATCCGCAACTCCAGCAATCTTTGTGTCGTCTGCAAACTTACTGATCACACCAGCTACATCTTCCTCCAAATCATATGGTGTATATACCACTAGTCCAACCGGAAAAAGACCCCTCCACTGTTACCCTCTGTCTTCTATGGCTAACACAGTAAGAAGTTTAACAACACCAGGTTAAAGTCCAACAGGTTTATTTGGTAGCAAAAGCCACACAAGCTTTCGAGGCTCTAAGCCCCTTCTTCAGGTGAGTGGGAATTCTGTTCACAAACAGAATTTATAAAGACACAGACTCAATTTACATGAATAATGGTTGGAATGCGAATACTTACAACTAATCCAGTCTTTAAGAAACAAAACAATGGGAGTGGAGAGAGCATCAAGACAGGCTAAAAAGATGTGTATTGTCTCCAGACAAGACAGCCAGTGAAACTCTGCAGGTCCACGCAACTGTGGGAGTTACAAATATTGTGACATGAACCCAATATCCCGGTTGAGGCCGTCCTTGTGTGTGCGGAACTTGGCTATCAGTTTCTGCTCAGCGACTCTGCGCTGTCGTGTGTTGCGAAGGCCGCCTTGGAGAACGCTTACCCGAATATCAGAGGCCGAATGCCCGTGACCGTTGAAGTGTTCCCCAACAGGAAGAGAACACTCTTGCCTGGTGATTGTCGAGCGGTGTTCATTCATCCGTTGTCGCAGCGTCTGCATAGTTTCCCCAATGTACCATGCCTCGGGACATCCTTTCCTGCAGCGTATCAGGTAGACAACGTTGGCCGAGTTGCAAGAGTATGTACCGTGTACCTGGTGGATGGTGTTCTCACGTGAGATGATGGCATCTGTGTTGATGATCCGGCACGTCTTGCAGAGGTTGCTGTGGTAGGGTTGTGTGGTGTCTTGGTCACTGTTCTCCTGAAGGCTGGATAGTTTGCTGCGGACAATGGTCTGTTTGAGGTTGTGCGGTTGTTTGAAGGCAAGAAGTGGGGGTGTGGGGATGGCCTTGGCGAGATGTTCGTCTTCATCAATGACATGTTGAAGGCTCCGGAGGCATGGTACATTGGGGAAACTATGCAGACACTGCGACAACGGATGAATGAACACCGCTCGACAATCACCAGGCAAGAGTGTTCTCTTCCTGTTGGGGAGCACTTCAGCGGTCACGGGCATTCGGCCTCTGATATTCGGGTAAGCGTTCTCCAAGGCGGCCTTCGCGACACACGACAGCGCAGAGTCGCTGAGCAGAAACTGATAGCCAAGTTCCGCACACACAAGGACGGCCTCAACCGGGATATTGGGTTCATGTCACAATATTTGTAACTCCCACAGTTGCGTGGACCTGCAGAGTTTCACTGGCTGTCTTGTCTGGAGACAATACACATCTTTTTAGCCTGTCTTGATGCTCTCTCCACTCCCATTGTTTTGTTTCTTAAAGACTGGATTAGTTGTAAGTATTCGCATTCCAACCATTATTCATGTAAATTGAGTCTGTGTCTTTATAAATTCTGTTTGTGAACAGAATTCCCACTCACCTGAAGAAGGGACTTAGAGCCTCGAAAGCTTGTGTGGCTTTTGCTACCAAATAAACCTGTTGGACTTTAACCTGGTGTTGTTAAACTTCTTACTGTGTTTACCCCAGTCCAACGCCGGCATCTCCACATCATGACTTCTATGGCTAAACCAGTTCTCCACCCATCTAGCTAGCTCACCTTTTATCCTGTGAGATTTAACCTTTTGCACCAGCCTGACATGCCATGTAGACAGGGGCATGTTCTCCTTTACGTTTCCTGAAGTCAATGACAATCTCCTTTGTTTTGTTGACATTAAGGGAGAGATTATTGTTGCCGCACCAGTTCACCAGATTCTCTATCTCATTCCTGTACTCTGTCTCGTCATTGTTTGAGATCCGACCCACTACGGTGGTGTCATCAGCAAACTTGAAAATTGAATTGGAGAGGAATTTGGCTGCACAGTCATAGGTGTATAAGGAGTATAAGGAGTGTATAAGGAGTATAAGGTGTATAAGGAGTATAGTAGGTGGCTGAGAACACAGCTTTGTGGGGCACCGGTGTTGAGGATGATCGTGGAGGAGGTGTTGTGCCTATCCTTACTACCTATCCTTCAATGTCATAAAACATCTCAAGATTCCTCACAGCAGCATTACAAAGCAAAACTGGACATCAACTTGCATCAGGTGATATTAGGTTAGAGAGACAGGCAAAGGTAAGAGAGGGTTAGGAAGTGAATTCAAGAGCCGGGACCCAGGCAGCTGAAGAAACAAAATAGGTGGTGCAGAATGAAACAGGGCCCAGCTAGAGGGCCTGAAATGGATTGGTTTCCCATTAAGCTGGGAGTAGTCAGAAACCAGTCTAATTCTCTTTCTATTTGCTAGAAATTGTCCATTTTGTACATAAGCCCAAAGTTCAATTTCAGCCCTGGTTGGAACCGCTGAAATTCAGAGGAAATCAAGAGTTCCAGAAAGATCAATGCGTTCTATGATCAACCCGTCATCAATTTCTCTCTCTCCAATCCCTCAACCAGCCTTGTTCCATTTTAATAATAGAACATAGAACATTACAGCGCAGAACAGGCCCTTCGGCCCACGATGTTGCACCGACCAGTTAAAAAAAAAAACTGTGACCCTCCAACCTAAACCAATTTCTTTTCGTCCATGAACCTATCTACGGATCTCTTAAACGCCCCCAAACTAGGCGCATTTACAACTGATGCTGGCAGGGCATTCCAATCCCTCACCACCCTCTGGGTAAAGAACCTACCCCTGACATCGGTTCTATAACTACCCCCCCTCAATTTAAAGCCATGCCCCCTCGTGCTGGATTTCTCCATCAGAGGAAAAAGGCTATCACTATCCACCCTATCTAAACCTCTAATCATCTTATATGTTTCAATAAGATCCCCTCTTAGCCGCCGCCTTTCCAGCGAAAACAATCCCAAATCCCTCAGCCTCTCCTCATAGGATCTCCCCTCCATACCAGGCAACATCCTGGTAAACCTCCTCTGCACCCTCTCCAAAGCCTCCACATCCTTCCTGTAATGTGGGGACCAGAACTGCACACAGTACTCCAAGTGCGGCCGCACCAGAGTTGTGTACAGTTGCAACATAACGCTACGACTCCTAAATTCAATCCCCCTACCAATAAACGCCAAGACACCATATGCCTTCTTAACAACCTTATCTACTTGATTCCCAACTTTCAGGGATCTATGCACACATACACCTAGATCCCTCTGCTCCTCCACACTATTCAAAGTCCTCCCGTTAGCCCTATACTCAACACATCTGTTATTCCTACCAAAGTGAATTACCTCACACTTCTCCGCATTAAACTCCATCCGCCACCTCTCGGCCCAACTTTGCAACCTGTCTAAGTCTTCCTGCAAACTACGACACCCTTCCTCACTGTCTACCACACCACCGACTTTGGTGTCATCAGCAAATTTGCTAATCCACCCAACTATACCCTCATCCAGATCATTAATAAATATTACAAACAGCAGTGGCCCCAAAACAGATCCCTGAGGTACACCACTTGTAACCGCACTCCATGATGAATATTTACTATCAACCACCACCCTCTGTTTCCTATCCGCTAGCCAATTCCTGATCCAATTTCCTAGATCACCCCCAATCCCATACATCTGCATTTTCTGGTTTAAATATGTAGTGTTGCTTTGTCATGTCAAAGCCAATGCTTTGTCACATTGGTGAATGACACCATTCTCTCTGACACCCTGTGGTGTCTAATCCTCCTCTGCGTGTCACAGTGGAAGCAACTGCTTTCTCCTTTGACCTTTTCATGACATATCTTTTTGCCCCTTTAGCTCCTCTTCCTCAGCTACCTTGCAACCCCTGTGATATTGTCTGTATGACAAGAGCAGAAACTGATAGCCAAGTTCCGCACACATGAGGACGGCCTAAACCGGGATGTTGGGTTTGTGTCACACTATCAGTAACCCCCACAGCTCGCCTCCTGGACTTGCAGAACCTCACTAACTGTCCTGGCAGTACACAGAGACAATACACATCTCTTTAACCTGTGCTTCATGCTCCCTCCACTCACATTGTCTGTATCTTTAAGACCTGGTTGGCTGTAGAGATTTGCGTTTTAATCAGTATTCTGTAACTTGATTTTGAGTCTCTGTGCCCTGTTTGAGAGCAGATTTCCACTCCATCTGACGAAGGAGCAGTGCTCCGAAAGCTAATGGTATTTGCTACCAAATAAACCTGTTGGACTTTAACCTGATGGTGTTAAAACTCTTACTATATTGTCTGTATTGTCAGGGGATCACATTTCCTGGGCAATGCCCAGCTCTATCTCACCATCACTTGCTGTGACCTTTGGTCCCACTAGACTGTCTGTCTGAGGAGACTGGATAAAGCAGAGCGTCTTCTAATTAACCATACTGACATTATAAATCTGCCTCATCACCAGGTCCATTCCTCTCTCTGGCTACTCCAAAGGGTTATGCATAATCGCCTAAATGTTCCACACCAACACTAAGCTTACAGCACATTCCCTCAAACACTTTTACCTGCCTCTCTATCACCTCCAGTCTTGATTTCACCAGCATCATCCTTAATAGCACTCAAACAACCACCCCCCCCCCCCACCCACAAGCTCCAACTTGTCCAAAACTCTTCTGCCATTATCCTTTCCTACACAAAATTGGACAATCCCAACGATTTGATTGCCTACATTGACTCCCTGTTTCTCAATAGGTTTTCAAACTTGAAGGCCACACCCTAATGCTGGATCAGCAGCAGTAAGCTTGACTGATTCTCCTCAATCACCCTGGGACATGAGGACTTGCTGTACCATGCATCATGTTTAATTCCAACTGGGAAACAGCGTGGCACGGTGGTTAACACTGCTGCCTCACAGCTCCAGGGACCTGGGTTCGATTCTTGGTTGAGTCACTGCCTGTGCAGAGTCTGCACGTTCTTCCCGTGTCTGCATGGGTTTCCTCCCACCGTCTGAAAGACGTGCTGGTCAGGTGCATTGGCCATGCTAAATTCTCCCTCAGTGTACCCGAACAGGCGCATGAGTGTGGCGACTAGGGGATTTTCACAGTAACTTCATTGCAGTGTTAATGTAAGCCCACGTGTGACGCTAATAAAGAAACTTTGAACAAAATATTTGAGAAGCTGGAAATCTGAAATAAAAACAAAATTGCTCAGCAGGTCAGGCAGCATCTGTGGAGGGAAATGGAGTGAACTTTCCAGGTCCTTTCATCAGAACTGAGGAAAGATAGAAGTGTAATATTAGTGCAGGTGACCAAAGGCATGGTCAGAGAGGGAGCTTTGAAAGAGTCTACTTGTGACAATAAAAAATAAACTTAAAAACATTTCATAGAATCCCTTCTCTGACAGAAGATCTTATCCAAGCCCTATTCCCTCAACCTGACATATTTACCCCACTAATCCCCCCCTAACCTACACATTTTGGGACACTAAGGGTCAATTTAGAGTGGCCAATCTACCTAACCTGCACATCTTTGGACTGTGGGAGGGAACCGGAGCACCCGGAGGAAACCCACGCAGTCAATGGGAGAATGTGCAAACTCCACACACAACCCAAGGCTGGAAAAAAAACCCCAGGTCCCTGACATTGAGGCAGGAGTGTGTGCACCGTGCTGCCCCCGTCTTCATGTAGACCTTTTCATTTTATTAATTTGCAGGTTGTGGGTGTCACTGGCTAGACTAGCATTTATTACCCATCCCTAATTGCCCTTGAGAAGGTGGTGGTGAGCTGCCTTCTTGACCTGCTGCAGCCCCACAGTGCTGTTAGGGATGAACTTGCAGGATTTTGACCCGATGACATCGTTCCCATTGCACTGAACCTGGGATCCTTCTAGTTTCTATCGCTCAGTGTCCAACACTGGAGGCTATGTAGGAACAACAGTAGGCTAGCCAGTACTGGATAAGCAGAAACTTCCTTGAACTAAATGCCATTGTGTTCAGTCCCCACCATAAACTCTGTTCCCTTGCAACCAAATCCAGCCCTCTCCCTGACAACTGAACACAGGCTCTCTGTAACCTTGGGATACTTGACCCTGAGATGTACCTCCGACCATAACTGCATTTTCACTCCGATTATTTCCACCTCTATAAACAGGATGACTCCAGTCTGTGGTGCTGGAACCCTCATTCTTGATTCAATTTATTATCACATATATTGGTATACAGTGAAAAGTACTGTTTCTTGCGCCCTATACAGATAAAGTATACTGTTCGTAGAGTACATAGGGGAGAAGGAAAGGTGAGAGTGCACAATGTAATGTTCCAGTCATTGCTAAGATGCAGAAAAAGATCAATTTATTATAAGGTAGGTCCATTCAAAAGTCTGATGGCAGCAGGGTAGAAGCTGTTCTTGAGTCAGTCGGTATGTGGCCATTTTTGATCTTTTTCCTGACATAAGAAGGTGGAAGGGAGAATGTCCGGAGTGCATGGGTTCCTTGATTATGCTGGCTGCTTTACCGAGGCAGTGGGAAGTGTAGACAGAGTCAATGGATGGGAGGCTGGTTTGCGTGATGGAATGGGCTTTGTTCACGACCCTTTGTAGTTTCTTGCAGTCTTGGGCAGAGCAGGAGCCATACCAAGCTGTGAATGCTTTCGATGATGCATCTGTAAAAATTGGTGGGAGTCATTCATGCCTTTTGTTACCTCCAGACTTGAACATTCCAACACACTCCTGGTCAGCTTCTCACATTCTACCCCTTGTAAAATTTGAGAACATCCCCCGTGACTTAGCTTGCAACTGCTCGCTGACCCCCATTAGTCCCGATTTAAGCACTGCCTTACCTTTAAAATTCTTATCCTTTGTTGTCAAGTCTCTTTTGTGGCCTCACCACTCTCTCTGACTGTAAACTCCTCCAGCTCCCCCACCCTTAACCCTCTGCACTCCTCTAATTCCAGCCCCTCGTGCAATCTCGATTTTAATCCGTCCACCATTGGTGACCATGCCTTCAGCTGTCTGGGCCCTGAACTCTGGAATCTCCTCTCTAAGTCTCGCTGACTCTACCTCTGACTTTCCTCCTTTTGAGACAATCCTTAAAATCAACCTCTTTGATCAAGCTTTTGGTCATGTCCCGGTGTGGCTTGGTGTCAAATCTTGTTTGCTAATGCTCCTATAAAAGTCTACCCCTGTTCTTTTGGATTTGATTTATTATTGTCACATGTATTAGTATGCAATGAAAAGTATTGTTTCTTGCGCGCTATACAGACAAAGCATACCGTTCATAGAGAAGGAGAGAGTGCAAAATGTGTTACAGTCAAAGCTAGAGTGTAGAGAAAGATCAACTTATTGTGAGATAAATCCATTCAAAAGTCTGACAGCAGCAGGGAAGAAGCTGTTCTTGAGTTGGTTGGTACGTGACCTCAGACTTTTGTATCTTTTTCCCGAAGGAAGAAGGTGGAAGAGAGAATGTCCAGGGAGCTTGGGGTCCTTAATTATGCTGGTTGCTTTTCTGAGGCAGCGGGTAGTGTAGACAGAGTCCATGAATGAGAGGCTGGTTTACGTGATGGACTGGGCTTCATTCAGAACTTATACCTTTTATTTACGACTTGTATTCACATTCTTATACTCTTCTATGTTAAAAGTGCAACGCAAATGTGTCATGGGATACGGGTGTTGCTGTCACTGGCCCATCCCTAATTGCCCTTGAGAATCATAGAATCCCTACAGTGTAGAGGGAGGCCATTCAGCCCATCAAGCCTGCATTGACAACGATCCTAACCAGGCCCTATCCTCATAACCCCATGCATTTACCCTGCTATTTCATCTGACACTAAGGGGCAATTTAGCACGGCCAATCAACTTAACCCACACATCTTTGGACTGTGGGAGGAAACCGGAGCACCCGGAGGAAACCCACGCAGACACGGGGAGAACGTGCAAACTCCACACAGACAGTGACCCGAGGCCGGAATTGAACCCAGGTCCCTGGCGCTGTGAAGCAGCAGTGCTAGGTGCTGTGAGGCAGCAGTGTTAACCAATGCCACCCATGCAGAGAAGGTAATGGTAAGTTAGGTAACCTTCCTGAATCCTTTTTGCTATTTGATGAGATTGTGGGTGATCTGTACCCCATTTACCTCATTGTGCTCCATTAACACCCAGCCCAAAATAATCTCATCAGTCTCTGTCTCGAAAGCACTCAATCCACCCAGATCCTAACGATCCTAATCCGGATTGAATACAGGATACCTAACCAGGATAAGAATTTTAAAGTTAAGGATTGTAACTGTTTAAAAAAAAAGGACGGCACAGTGGTTAGCACTGCCACCTCACAGCGCCAGGGAGCCGGGTTCAATTCCCGGCTTGGGTCACCGTCTTTGTAGAGTTTGCACATTCTCCCCGTGTCTGCGTGGGTTTCCTCTGGGTGCTCCAGTTTCCTCCCACAGACCCAAGACGTGCTGGTTAGGTTGAGTGGCCATGGGGGCGGGGGGGGTGTGTTAGTGAAGTAAATAAGCAGGGCCTGGGTGGGATTGTGGTCAGTGTAGATTAGATGGGCCGAATGGCCTCCTTTTGCACTGTAGTGATTCTATGATCCAGCACCTCTTAGGGGGGCGGGGGTTCCAGATTTCCGTTGCCTTTTGTGTGATGAAGTGCTTGCCGACAGCACACCCATGAACAGGCCTATCTCTGATTTTTAAGATGATGCCCTCTTGTTTTACTTACACACACACATGCGCAGCAGAAGCAGTTTTGCTGCATCTTAAGTCACTTTAAACACCTTTTGCCCCTCCTCCAGGAGAGTCGCGAACGAGATTGTGCACAAGGCTTTGCCTCAGATCATCATTTCGGAGCGAGTCTCACACCAGCCAGCATTCCTGAGTGATGTGTTTCCAGTGCATACCTCACTTATCTGGTTTCACTCCCAACAGGTTCCTGTGCCCAGAATGAGTGAAAAAAGAATAACACAATGGCCTATTGCAATTCTCAGTTTCTTCCCTCTCTCTGTGAAACTGACCCTCTTTGGCAGGCTGCAGAATAGGGTCACAGACAAAAGGAGGAAGAATACCAAAGTGGTGGGAACAGAGCACAACCCATCCCTAATATCCCCCTCCCCCACTCCACCCCCCCCCTCTCCTCTAGTCTCAGGTCAGGCAGGCAGGAGCGGGTGGGGGGAGGGTTCCATCCACGAGGCAACTTTTGATGTGACCACAATGAAATATTTTCGGAAGTGGAGACAAAGGGAAGAGAGGGTGGGGGGGAAAAACTTCATATAAACCCCTTTCCTCGCCTCAGGATGTCTCGAAACACTTTACAACCACTGCTGTAATGCAGCAGCCAAACTTCACACTGCAGGATCACACAAACAGCAATGTGGTATTGAGGAGATAATGTGTTTAATGACTTGTATTTAAATATAATAATAATGATAGGACATGGGCCTTTTACATCCGTGTGAGAGAGCAGAGGTTCACAATGGCTCTGACAGTGCATCACTGCCTCGGTACTGCTCTTCCAACAGTGCAGCACCCTGTTATACCTGTTCATTCAGTAAGAAGTCTCTCAACATCAGGTTAAAGTCCAACAGGTTTATTTGGTAGCAAAAGCCACGAGCTTTCGGAGCGCTGCTCCTTCGTCAGGTAAGGTGACTACCATCGACACCGTGCTTACCTGACGAAGGAGCAGCAAGCGCTCCGAAAGCTAGTGGCTTTTGCTACCAAATAAACCTGTTGGACTTTAACCTGGTGTTGTGAGACTTCTTACTGTGTTTACCCCAGTCCAACGCCGGCATCTCCACATCATGAGTACTTGTTAATTCTCAGATACTTCCGACTAGGTTACTCAAAGTTTTGTCCCGATGCCCTTATTTGCAAGATAGGCAAAGGACAAATACAAGTAAAGGTTCAATAATTTTGTTAATAATAACACTATTAACCCTTAAATTACCCACATGAAACAAGAGAATACCCCAGATTCAAGTATACTACCCACAAAGATGGTTTGGTTAAACTGCAGGGCCGATTCTCTGGTCCGTCGTCACGAAGCTGAGTCTCGATGGCAGCTTCTTCCTTCCTTCCTTCTCTGGTCAGTCTTCCGGATGGTCAAGGTCACCTCCCTTGTCAAGTCTTCGCTGCTGGTGTGTCTGAGATGTGTACCTTTATCCCACTGCCTTCCTTTCCAGAAAATTCTCTGGTTTCTGGCCAATGAGGTCCTGGGAGGGGGTCCCAATACCCAGTGGGTTTCTTGATGTCTGCCTGACAGGACACCAGGGTCCGCCCCCAGGTGTCCATCTCCATGCTGTTGCTCACATGTTGCCAGATAAGGTAACTGCAGGAACTCTAGGTGACAAAGTCTGGGCTTCTGTCCTGGCTGGAGACAATACACACCTCTTTAACCTGTGCTTAATCCTCTCTCCACTCACATTGTCTGTACCTTTAAGACTTGATTACCTGTAAAGACTCGCACTCCAACTATTATCTTGTAAATTGAGTTTGTATCTATACATGCCCTGTTTGTGAACACAACTCCCACTCACCTGACGAAGGGGCAGTGCTCTGAAAGCTTGTGGCTTGTGCTACCAAATAAACCTGTTGGACTTTAACCTGGTGTTGTGAGACTACTTACTGTTCTAACAATAGGCCGGTGCATTTCAATGGGGTGCGATCTCCTGCTGGGTCTCAGTAGAGTGCAATGATCTTTGATGGGTGATTGATGGGACAGGCCCAGACATGTTCCTGTGTTTGTATATTTGATTTTCGTCAAGTCTGGCCTGCCTGAGGTTTGACTGTTTGATTTTAATATGTCCAATTCTTTCATTTAAGATATCCAATTTAATCAGCCTTAAAACTATGCCCTGATTATATTACCACAACCCCCTTAGTACTACTGTCCCGACAGAGCCGGGCTCCCTCAGTACTACGGTCTGCCTGACAGTGTAGCGCTCCCTCAGTGTTGCCCCCCCACACACAGTGCAGCACTCCCCTAATACTGCCCTCCTGACAGTGTGATTTCAAGGAAAAATTAGATATAGCTCTTGGGGCTAAAGAGATCAAGGGATATGGGGGACGGTAGCTTCACGAAATTGAATTTGATCAGCTATGATCAAATATGAATGGAGGAGTAGGCTCGAATGGCCTACCCCTATTTTCTATGTTTCTTCAGTACTGCTGCCCTGACAGTGTGGGCCTTCCTCAGTACTACCGTCCACACCTTGTCGTACCCCACCCCACCAGCTCTGAACAGTGCAACTCTGCTTTGGCACGGCCCTCCCGGGTAGTGCAGCGCTCCCCCAATACTGTCCCCCCCCCCCAACAGTGCAGCGCTCCTTCCGTACTGCTGCCCTGACAATGCAGAGCTCCCTCAACCCTTCAACAGTGCAAGGTTACCTCAGTACTGCCCTGAGTGTGCAGCATTCCATCAAAACTGCTCCTCTGACCATGCAGCATTCCTTCAGTACTGCTCCGCCATAATGACTACACTTTAAGAGCAATTCATTGGCTGTGAATCATTTGGCACCCCTTATGTCAGAGAATCTACAGTGCAGAAGGAGGCCATTTGGCCCATCGAGCCTGCACCGACAACAATCCCACCCAGGTCCCATCCCCATAACCCCACATATTTATCCTGCTAATCCCCCTGAGACTAAGGGACAATTTAGCATAGCCAATCAACCTAACCCACACATCTTTGGACTGTGGGAGGAAACTGGAGCACCCGGAGGAAACCCAGTCATGCTGTATAAATGCAAGTTCCTTTTTTTAACAGCTTGTTGTGTGCATGAGGGAGAAGGGAATTGAGGGACAGGGTGGGATAAGGTTGTTGGAATGCAGGAGACTGGTATGGAGCTTAAACGCTGACACTGACCAGTTGGGCTTAAAGGCCTGTTTATGGTTCTGTGTGAGAATAAGGCCATGATGTGTTGGACTGGGGTGAATACAGTAAGAGTTTTAACAACACCAGGTTACAGTCCAACAGGTTTATTTGGTAGCAAATAAACCTGTTGGACTTTAACCTGGTGTTGTTAAAACTCTTACTAAGAGTAAGGCGCCATCTAAATGAAACACGAAGCAGGGGGATTTTGGAAGGCAGGAAATGTCTTTGATTAGCCCAAAGCTTTTTCTGACACTCTGGAAAGCTGGCAGATCCTGTTTGAATCTGGTTTCTATACTGAGCAGCTCTCCCTTCCTGAACATAACAGGTGACAGGTAACGCCAGGGTGACTTGATCAGGAAGTGAAGCCTTGTTCTTCCTGCACCTGGACTGACGTCTCTCTCTGAGAGTAACTTGATGCTGTTTGAAAAGCTGACGGTGCCGTTCGGTTAGCAGTGTGGCCAGCAACAACGACAAAAAAAATAACCCTCCTCCGATCTGTTTTAATCCATTATTTTCTTGCTAAAGAATTGAATTTGAACGGCGGTGAGTGTCACCTAAACGCTGGGGCTCCTCCCACACCTGGGACAGTGAGGTTGCTGGTTGGTTGTGGAGGTGGGAGCGGCAGAACATTACATTGCGTTTACTCAACACTGGCAGTATCGAGAGGTGCTGGGCATTGTAACACTGGAGTGGCAGCAGCCTTCCTGGTCTGCGCTCGCTCTGTCTCTGTGTGGATTACAATTTAACAAGGACCATTTCACCCTGCTGGCTGCAGCAAGCTACTTTTAACCCGGACACCAGTCTGTGCACAGCGACAGGAGGGAGGTGAGTGACGGTCTAAAAACTCTCTTTAAACTACAAGCCGCTGTTCAAACATCGATCCCACAGTGAGTCTTAACATTTAGAACTCTCCTCGCAACTTTCCAATGGTCGATGTGTTAAAGGAGAGTTGAGTTGCCAGTTTCCTGGGCGCATAGGAATGTGTGTACATTATACTGTGTGTGTGTGTGTACAGGTTGGATTTTATTCAGGATAGGATGTTAGTAATCCCTCTGCCCCCTCCCCCCCCCCCCCATTTCAAGTTGAGTTTGGAAATGATTGTAGGGAGGGAACTTTGGTTTCTTGAGCTTTTTGGAGATTCTTTTCTCTCTACAATGTTCAGAGAGAGTTGGAAAACAATGGCAATCCTTTGCTGTCAAGCCTTATTTCGGCTTTGACCTGCTCCTTTTGTCCCAGAGGTTTAGCAGCTGATCTATCTCATATATCCCCCAAAGCCTTTCATCTGATGGGCCCCTGCTTTCTTGAGTTAGTGAGCTCAGTACAGCTCCCTGTGTGTGTCTCACCGTGTTTAAGTACAGCCTCCTGAAATGAATGTTTAGTGGAGTGTATAATTTGGGGTAATCTAATCTTAGATCTTTTTAATCGTGTGTGTGTGTGTCAGTGAGTTCTTACTCTAAACACTGTCTGATGCAAAAAGACGGACCTTTCAACAACTTAACTTATTCTGATGGAATTGGTTAACTACCTGAAGCATTTTACACAACATTCAGGGTCAGAGAGGCCACGCTTGCTTCTTTCCAAAGGACTTGCCAGAATCTCTGGTAAACAAATGAATTGAATCAACAGTGTATTCCTCAGGGCCTACAGGTAGCTAGCTGGCTGAAGAATCGCTCCTCGTGACCAAAAGCACTTCATGGACAGAAAGCGAACCAAACACTAACGATGATGTATTGGAGGAGGTCAGCAAAGATTGGTCCAAAGAGTTGGGGTTCAGCAGGTTTTTTAGCAAGCGAGATGGGTGTCAAGGGTCATCCTGGATTACAACATTCTACTATTGTCACACCGGCCTTCCGTTGACACACTTGTTGCTGGATGGCACACCCATCTGACAGGACACCTGTTTCCTGATGGCATATTTTGTCTGCTGATGAGACACCTGCCCATTGACGAGGTGATTGTCCACGAGCAGTGAATCTGTTGCCAGAAGGCCCACTGATGCACACCTCTCATGAAATTGTGTGTAGTTCTGGTCACCTCACTATAAGAAGGATGTGGAAGCACTGGAAAGAGTGCAGAGGAGATTTACCAGGATGCTGCCTGGTTTGGAGGGTAGGTCTTATGAGGAAAGGTTGAGGGAGCTAGGGCTGTTCTCTCTGGAGCGGAGGAGGCTGAGGGGAGACTTAATAGAGGTTTATAAAATGATGAAGGGGATAGATAGAGTGAACGTTCAAAGACTATTTCCTCGGGTGGATGGAGCTATTACAAGGGGGCATAACTATAGGGTTCATGGTGGGAGATATAGGAAGGATATCAGAGGTAGGTTCTTTACGCAGAGAGTGGTTGGGGTGTGGAATGGACTGCCTGCAGTGATAGTGGAGTCAGACACTTTAGGAACATTTAAGCGGTTATTGGATAGGCACATGGAGCACACCAGAATGATAGGGAGTGGGATAGCTTGATCTTAGTTTCAGATAAAGCTCGGCACAACATCTTGGGCCGAAGGGCCTATTCTGTGCTGTACTGTTCTATGTTCTAAATGGAGGGAGCACCGCGCTGTCAGAGGGTCAGACTCAGGGAGCACCGCACTGTCAGAGGGTCAGTGCTGAGGGGGCGCTGCACTGTCGGGTGATCAGTGCCGAGGGGGTACCACATTGTCGGGTGGTCAGTGCCGAGGGGGCGCCGCACTGTCAGAGGGGTCAATTTTCAGTTGCAACTTGAAACTTCATTTGCATAAAAGTTCCAATGATAGTATTTTAAAGGTGCAGGGAGTTCTCCCTAGTGTCCTGTGGAGCATTTATCCCTAACCGACATCATTGAAAATATGTATTTTAAAATTGCTATCTCATCGCTGTTAGTGGGAGCTTCCTTTGTGAAAATTGGCTGTGGACATTCCTACATAACACAATCACTGCAATGGGGAAGGGGAAATACGCCTGCTTTGTGCTTAGTAAGATCTGATTGGGCCTGTCCATATTTAGTTCATCAAGGATTCTTTGTATTTGCGGGGTATTTGATCAGTGAGAGGAAGGCATTAGTGTTTTATACCATGCGATGAAGCTGAATTTACACAAACTCTTCTGATGCAGAGTGGGTTGATTAATGTGCCAACTGATGTGAATTGAACTGTTTTGTGTCCGAGCCACGGCAGCTCCTGTGAGATAATTCTCTCTTGCTGATGTCAACTGAACTATAAATAGAATTTAAAAAAGCAGAAAGCAAACACAATATTACGGTGAATCTTTCCAGCGTGTGTTGACAGTCTCTCGAGGTAAACATAGGTGTGTCCCTATTCCTATCTTTCTAATCATAGCCAGAGAATGTCTTGCAGTGGCTTCTCTTATTCACATACTGTTACCTCGGGTGTCCCCCATCCTTCTGCCCCTCGGTGGCATCATCCAAAGTCGTGGCGTTATTTTTCATGTGGACACTGACACCAAGCTCTATCTCATTACCACCTCTCCTGACTCCACCATTGCTAAAATGTCAGACTGCTTACCCGACATTCAGTACTGGAGGAACAGGAATATCTTCCAATGAAATATTGGGAAGATTGGTGCCATTATTTTCAGTCCCCATTGCATACTCTGTTCCCTTGCTACCAACTCCACCCCTCTCCCGAGCAACAGCCTGACATTAAGCCTGTCTGTTCGTGACCTTGAAATAAGTTTCTGACTGCATATTCCTGCCATCACTAAGACTGCCCATTTCGCCCTCCGGGGAGGCGATGGCCTAGTGGTATTATCGCTAGAGTATTAATCCAGAAACTCAGCTAATGTTCTGGGGACCCAGGTTCAAATCCCGCCACGGCAGATGGTGGAATTTGAATTCAATAAACAATATCTGGAATTAAGAATCTACTAATGACCATTAAACCATTGTCGGAAAATCGCATTTGGTTCACTGATGTCCTTTTAGGGAAGAAAATCTGCTGTCCTTGCCTGACCTGGTCTACATGTGACTCCAGAGCCACAGGAATGTGGTTGACTCTCAACTGCACTTGGGCAACTAGAGATTGGCAATAAATGCTGGTCAGCCAGCGACACCCATGTCCCATGAAGGAATTTTTAAAAAAACACCTCCCCACTCAGCCTCTACTTCAGCTCGCCTGCTGCTGAAACCTTATTGCATGCCATTTTCTCTTCTGACTTGACTGATGATATCCTAGCCGGATTGCATCATTGGGATCATAAAATGGAGGCATCCAATACTCTGCGCGTGTTCTAACTCTTGCTTTAATTATCCCTTTCCTTTCTGGCATTGTCTCCTAGTCCCTCAGTGCCTCAAGTTTTAAATTCTCATTATTATGCATGAAGTATACCCCACCCCCAGCCCAAGGCTTCTCATCCTCCCTATCTCTGTAACCTCCTACCCAACCATCCTGACCCCGCTCCTCCGAGTGCTCTCTTCCTCCAGCTCCCTGTTTCACCCCCTCAACTCATCCTCATTAGCCCCCCATGGACCTATGGCTGGGCCACTGAATCGCCCGTGGCAGGACCTACCCTGACAGACACCAATGGTGGCACAGTGGTTAGCACTACTGCCTCACCACATCAGGGACCCAGGTTCAATTCTGGCTTCGGGTGACTTGTCTGTGTGGAATTTACACATTCTTCCTGGGTTTCCTCTGGGTGCTTGGGTTTCCTTCCATGGTCCAAAGATCTGCAGGTTGGGTGGATTAGCCATGGACTCGAGTGTCCCAAGATGTGTAGGTTAGATGGATGTGTGGGGTTATGGGGATAGGGAGAGGGCCTGGATAAGATACTCTGTCAGAGAGTCCGTGCAGACTCGATGGGCCAAATGGCCTCCTTCTGCATTATAGGAATGTAAAAATTCTATGACGGTGCCGGGAAATCCCAGCTAGAATCACTCCATTGCTTTATCCCTAAATTGAATGATATGAGTGGCTAAAGAAGGCTGTTTGGATTTTTAAAAAAACCTCGGCTGTTATAATGTCAGCGTGTGTGAGAGATTCGAAGGGCAGGTTGAGAATCCAGTGAAACATAATCATGATTTCAATACTAATAATTACTCTATCATTAATCACAGCTTCAGTTATTACTTACAAATTAATTTTTCACCAACTGGACAGAATGTAGAGTCTATTTCTTAGTCACTGAGCCAGTGAGGTACTCTGCGATCTTTTTACCTAAAGTTTACAGCACAGAAACTGGGCTATGTCAGTGTTTATAGAAACATAGAAGATAGGAGCAGGAGGAGGCCATTTGGCCCATTGAGACCAGTCCGCCATTCATTATGATCATTGCTGAAGTGCTGTATCCAGCCGCCTCTTGAATACATTCAATGTTTTGGCATCCTGTGGTAGTGAATTCCACAGGCTCACCACTCTTTGGGTGAAGAAATGTCTCCGCACCTCCGTCCTAAATGGTCTACCCCGAATCCTCAGACTGTGACCCCTGGTTCTTGACTCCCCCACCATTGGGACCATCCTCCCTATGTTTGAGAGAAACTTCCTGCAACCTTATTTCATCTCATCCGATCACCATTTCTCCCTCATGTCCTTAACTGCATCCATGCTATTCACCTCAACCACTCCCTGTGCCAGTGATGAGCACAGTCGCACTGCGCTGTCTTTCAGATGTGGTGAGCGGAAAAGGCTCCAGGGCAGGAGCTTGTCTTGAGATTTGTAGTTCCCTTATCCCCGCGCCTGCTCTGAGTGACTGACTCCTGTGTATTTTGCCGTGTGCGGTTATATCTGGTCTATCTCCCTGGTTTACACTTGACTGTATGACTTGCCCTCATTTGCATCACTCGATTGGAATGTTCAGCATTAACCGGTTTGTTGCCATGGTGACCTATGCAGATTGCACCAGGAATGTGTGAGATGGCGACCAAATGTGGAATTGGAGTCATTACTAAGGTACAATCCACTGCCCGGTGCTGAAATTGTCCAGGACGCGGTCAACAAGCAAAAATCTGTCCTCACTTCCCACCGGCACAGGAGGAGGCCATTCAGCCCCTCGAGCCTGTTACACAGTAACAGAAGCAGACCATTCGGCCTTCAAGCCGGACCACTCTAGTGAATCTGTGCCCATGAAGCTGGCGAAAAGACAGAGTGAATCCTGGGCCTGAAAGACATTCGACAGTCCCCATGTACCGGGACATTTCTCAGCCGTCACTGACAGCTGCTGAAAACAGATGTTGGGCATTTTGCATATGTGAAATTGTGGAAAACAAAACTTTAAAAATGCAAAGACAAAGCGCTAAAACTTTTTTTTTAAATGTGAAAGACCGGAGATGTGAGAAACCGGAATCGAGTATCTGAAATGCAGGAGATTCTCTGCATCTGTTGGATAACAGATCAGTTAATCATTTGGGTGAGGATTTCCAGCCATGCTTGTCCCCACAAGACTGGAAAATCCAGCCCAAGGTCAGTGGACCGTTGCATGGTCCCGTCCCGCCTGCTATGAATCCTGTGACGGACGGGACTGGAGAATTCCACCCACTGGACTTGCGGATAGCGAAGAGCATTGTCGGGCAATACAGCAGGATATAGATAGGCTGGAAAATTGGGCGGAGAGGTGGCAGATGGAGTTTAATCCGGATAAATGCGAAGTGATGCATTTTGGAAGAAATAATGTAGGGAGGAGTTATACAATAAATGGCAGAGTCATCAGGAGTATAGAAACACAGAGGGACCTAGGTGTGCAAGTCCACAAATCCTTGAAGGTGGCAACATAGGTGGTGAAGAAGACATATGGTATGCTTGCCTTTATAGGACGGGGTATAGAGTATAAAAGCTGGAGTCTGATGATGCAGCTGTATAGAACGCTGGTTAGGCCACATTTGGAGTACTGCGTCCAGTTCTGGTCGCCGCACTACCAGAAGGACGTGGAGGCGTTAGAAAGAGTGCAGAGAAGGTTTACCAGGATGTTGCCTGGTATGGAGGGTCTTAGCTATGAGGAGAGATTGGATAGACTGGGGTTGTTCTCCTTGGAAAGACGGAGAATGAGGGGAGATCTAATAGAGGTGTACAAGATTATGAAGGGTATAGATAGGGTGAACAGTGGGAAGCTTTTTCCCAGGTCGGAGGTGACGATCACGAGGGGTCACAGGCTCAAGGTGAGAGGGGTGAAGTAGAACTCAGATATCAGAGGGACGTTTTTTACACAGAGGGTGGTGGGGGCCTGGAATGCGCTGCCAAATAGGGTGGTGGAGGCAGGCATGCTGACATCGTTTAAGACTTACCTGGATAGTCACATGAGCAGCCTGGGAATGGAGGGATACAAACGATTGGTCTAGTTGGACCAAGGAGCGGCACGGACTTGGAGGGCCGAAGGGCCTGTTTCCTGTGCTGTACTGTTCTTTGGGTGAGTTTCTGAAAATAGAGCCACAGCACAGACGTTGCAAACACTGCCACACCTGTCGTGTCTTTCCTGCAGCTTTCTTTATGAATTGTGGTTTTATAAATAGGGGTATAGAATACTAAAGCGGTAACACTGAAACTGTTCCAATCACTGGCTCCTCCCCAGGTAGAATTTTGTCTCCAATTTCAGTTGTCCTTTTTGGGGAAGGATGTCAAGGCTTTGGAAATTGTGGAGGAGAGATTCACGGTGTGGATTCCAGGGATAAGGGACTTTAGTTATGAGCTGAGTCTGGAAAACTGGTGTCGTTTCCACTGAAGCAGAGGAGAGGAGATTAAATTATCAGGGTTTCAACAAGGTAAAAAAGGAACAAACTTCCCACTGGCCAGTGAAGTGCCTTTAGCAATCACCAGCTGCCCCAAAGTACTGTGGGTATTTCTTATCCAGAGTTGTTAAGACCTGAATTGGCCAACCAGAAACTGAGGTGCAGGCTAGCTTTAAAGGGGGAATAAATATTTGAAAAAGTAAAACTTTTAAGCGTCTGGGAAATTAGACAAAGGAATTTGTCTTTCATGTACAGATGTGAGGGGCTAAATGGCCATCTTCTCTGCTAGCCCATCCTGATTCTCAATCAGTGTGGTCTCGCTTTGTACGTTTTGCATAGATTAGTTGAACTGTTGGATCTAGTTTCAAACACAATCATGATTTCAATACTAATAATTACTCTATCATTAATCACAGCTTCAGTTATTACTTACAAATTAATTTTTCACCAACTGGACAGAATGTAGAGTCTGTTTCTTAGTCACTGAGCCAGTGAGGTACTCTGCGATCTTTTTACCTAAAGTTTACAGCACAGAAACTGGGCTATGTCCGTGTTTATAGGAACATAGAAGATAGGAGCAGGAGGAGGCCATTTGGCCCGTTTGAGTCCACTCCGCCATTCATTACGATCATTGCTGAAGTGCTGTTTCCAGCCGCCTCTTGAATACATTCAATGTTTTGGCCATTGTCGGGGGTTGTGGATGGGGGGGACATCTTTTGGATGAGATGTCTGACATGAATAAATGTCAACCCTCTCAGGTGGATGAAGATCCCATGATTACTATTGGAAGAAGAAGGGGGGGGGGGGGGAGGAGGTTATCCTGTTCAATTTTTATTCATCAAACCATGTCAGTAAAAACATGTTCTATGGTCATTATCACATTGCTGTTTTGGGAATCTTGCTGTGTAAAAATTGGCGATATATTGCAAGAGTAATTGAATTGAATTATTATTGTCACGTATTAACATACAGTGAATAGTATTGTTTCTTGCACGCTATACAGACAAAACATATCATTCATAGAATACATAGGGGAGAAGGAAAGGATAGGATGTGATGACACTTCAAAAGTACTTGATTGGCTGTAAAGCATTTGAGACATCTTAAAGCTATTAAAAGTGCCACAGAAATGCAAGTTATTTAATTCTTTGGTTGCAGTGAGGTTTGAAACGACAGTAGGCCCTATGGGTGTTTGACTGTTGGTGTACAGTTTGAAACCATTACGTAGGTTCTCAGTTATGCAATGGGACCAAAATGTTCTCTGCGTTTCCAAACCTCCAATCTTCCTGCAATCATCTGTCCCCATGTTACAGGGGAAGACCTCTCCTCATGTCCACCTTTAGTTAGAAGCACGTTTGTGTTCTGAGCAGAATAGTTCAAGAGCCTTTTGTTTTCTTGACAGTTTTCTATGTATCGACAAGGTTCCTGCAGTGAAAATTCACTTGGTGATACTCAGAAAATCTAAGAAACAGGGTGAGAATAGAGCGTAGAGGATCAACCTAGCTGCATTAGATTGATCCCTGGGATGAGTGGCCAATTGAATTGGGTCTATACACACTGGAGTTTAGAAGAAATGTGCAGAATACCGACTGGGTAGACACTGTTTCCACAGACTGGGGAATCTAGAACACAGTGAGTGGAAGGGACATAGATAAGGGGCTCAATCATTTAGGACTGAGACGAGGAGAACTTTCTTCACTGAAAAGGCAGAATTTTCCCATCCTGCCCTGCCATGGGAATCGTAGCGGGCAGGACGTGGACCATGCAAAGGCCCGTTGACCTTGGGTGGAAAATTCCGGCCTTGGGACAAGCAGGGCTGGAAAATTCCAATCACAGGGTTGTGAATCTTTGGAATTTTCTACCCCAGAGGGTTGTGACTGTTCCATCATTAAGACTGGAATAGATAGATTTTTAATCTTAGGGAATCCAGGGATATGCGAGTGGATGGGAAGTGACGCTGAGATGGCAAATCTGCCATGATCTTATTAAACCGTAGAGCAATCCCAAGGGCTGAATGGTTTACCCCTGTTCCTATTTCTTATGCTTGATTATGTTCCTGTAAGGAGTGTCTTCTTATTGGTTTATTTGCAAAGATCACACTCCCCTATTTTTTTTTTTACCAGAGCTCCCTTTCCTTGCTGCCCCTGCACTGGAAACCCTGAAGGATATAGGGCTGGATTCTGAGGTGCCCTGGTCTGTACACCTCCATTGGGCCAGCCCGCTCAGGTGACGAATGGCCAGCCCAACAGCCACTTAATGGCTGATATATAGACCGGAGGTGAGGCTTCAGCCCCACCGGGTAGCGCGTCCTGCCTGGGAGAGTTGCCAGTCAATCAGAGGCCAACAGTACTGGCAGCGCCACTGGGAGTCGAGGCCACTGTTGGTACTGCACTCATGGCTTGAAGAAGGGAGCTGCGCTAGATCTGGCAGGCTAGTCCGAAGTCTGGCAAGGGGGCTGGGGGTGGCCAGGATTTGTGTGAAAATGAGGGGGGGGGGGCGGTGGTTGGGCTTTGCAGGGGGGGTAGTGCTCTGCAATGGGTTCAGGGAGGCTTTTAAGGAGAGATCCTGCCTGCCTGCCACCAGCCAGCACAGAGAACCCTCCAGATAGAGAGGCTTAGGGAGGACATTCCAGAACTTAGGACCCAGTGAGAAGGTGAATGAAAGAATGTTCTGGTTAATATCACACGATTAAAACTCATGATGTACTCTGCAAACTTGCTTTCTTTTACTGGGGGCGGGGGGAGGCGGGGGTGGATATAGTGTAAGCATGGGCACATGTTAAAGTTGGTGGTGAGTCACATTGAGGCAAACAACAGGTTGTTAAGAGCAGGAACATGGGAGCCAATAAAGTGTCCCGTGTATTAATGAATGTGGAGGTGACGCATCCTCATGTTCTGGGTAATGATTAACTGCAGTGTACTCGCCGTTCAGGCTGCTTTGTACTGCAGTCAATGAGTGAACAGCCTCTCTCTCTCTCTCTCTCCCCAGTAGACATAGAGCAGCGCGTCTCCCACTACATGCTGTGCGATGGGGGAGAGGAAATGTTGACCCACCATCCCACACAAGCTGGTTGGTCAAGCGGGAGTCTGGGAGGGGACAGGAATCTGGAAGAGGTGGGGGCGTCCAGGAAGGAGTACCTCAGGATGGCTGGGGCTGGCAGTGACACATTTTTAGTCCGCTGTCCTAATATCTGCTTATGTTATTTGGTGTCAGTGAGGTAAATGACCAGATAATCTATTTGGTGATGTTGGCTAAGTTGGTTCTGTAATGTCCTTTAGGGAAGGAAATCTGCCATTCTTACCTGGTCTGGCCTACATGTACTCCAGAGCCACAACAATATGGTTGACTCCCAACTGCCCTCCAAGGGTAACTAGGGATAGGCAATAAATGCTGGCCAGCCAACGATGCCCATGTCCCATGAATGAAAAAAAAAGTGATAGACATTGATGAGGACACCCTCCCTCAGTACTGACCCTCTGACTGTGTTGCATTCCTTCAGTTCTGCAATGGGAGGGTCAGCCTGGATTTTAGGCTCATGTCGCTGGAGTGGGACTTGAACCCACACCGTTCTGACTCAGGGGAGGAGGGCTACCCACTGAGCCCAATAAGAACATAAGAAATAGGAGCAGGAGTAGGCCATCTAGCCCCTCGAGCCTGCCCCGCCATTCAATAAGATCATGGCTGATCTGAAGTGGATCAGTTCCACTTACCCGCCTGATCCCTATAACCCCTAATTCCCTTACCGATCAGGAATCCATCTATCCGTGATTTAAACATATTCAACGAGGTAGCCTCCACCACTTCAGTGGGCAGAGAATTCCAGAGATTCACCACCCTCTGAGAGAAGAAGTTCCTCCTCAACTCTGTCCTAAACTGACCCCCCTTTATTTTGAGGCTGTGCCCTCTAGTTCTAGCTTCCTACCTAAGTGGAAAGAATCTCTCCATCTCTACCCTATCCAGCCCCTTCATTATCTTATAGGTCTCTATAAGATCCCCTCTCAGCCTTCTAAATGATTGACAGTATGAACTCTTTCAGTAACAGCTTCCCATTGTAACTGACAAAGGCCACCATCAGTTTCACCAAGTGTTGGAATCTCTCTCTGATGTAATGCAATATATGCAACTACCAGAATATACTTTAATGAAAGTGGAGTTGGACTTGTTACACCAGTGTGAACCTGATGTAATGCACTGTGGCTTAAACACCCCAACTCTGATAAAAGGGACTCCAGTGGTGCAGAAGCAAAAGTGTGCAGAGTCTGTTCGGATTGCAGTTAGACCATCCTGTCCTTTGAACCCTCCTCTAGTTCACAGTTTCATCGATACTGCGTTGCAGCGGACTGCTTTATCATGCTGGGTAGTGTTTACATGGAACTCTGTCAAGAGATTGGTAAGTGGTTAAAGATTATACAGCTTACCCACTTTACTCAGTGCATTCACGCTAGAGTGACAAATTTCCGATAATAAGCCCATTGTAGAACGCTGGGTGTTTAACTCCTCGAGTTTCACCTGCTGAATTAAATAAAATTCTCCTGAAAAAATCCCAGAATGTTCAATACTTCCCAAAGTTCAAGAAGAACTTGCATTTGTATAGCACCCTTCACAACCACTGGTTGTCCCAGAGTTCTTTTGCAGCCAGTGACAAAGTTGTGAAGTGTAGTCGCTTGTGTGGATTTTTTGTTATTCGTTCTGATGATGTCGGAGTCCCTGGCTAGGCCAGTACTTGCCGCCCATCCTTCATTGACCTTGAGAATGCTGTGGAGAGCTGTCTTCTCAAACCGCTGTAGTCCATCTGTGCAGGTGCATCCACAATGCTGTTAGGAAGAGATTTTGACCCAGTGACAGTGAAGGAACGGCGATTATAGTCCCAAGTCAGGATGGTGAGTGGCTTGAAGGGGAATTTTCAGGTGGTGGTGTCTGCTGCCCTTGCCCAGCTAGGGGATCGAGGTTGCAGGTTCGGAAGGAAGTGTTGACGGAGCTTTGGCACTGCAGGAAACATGACAGCCAATTCCCACAGCAGGTTCCCACAAACAGATCAATGACCAGGTAGTGTGCTTTAATGCAGTTGGCTGAGGGATAAATATTGAGCAAGACACCAGGAAGAACTCCCCTACTCTTCAAAATAGCGTCGGTGGAATCTTCTACATTAGCCTGAGGGCAGACGGGGCTTCGATTAAGTGTCCCATCTGAAAGATGGGCCTGACAAAATACATTTCTCTGGGGAAAGAGAAACATGGCAGCAACAAATGTGGGTGAAATGTCTGCTGATTGTGAGCTGGTTTCAGGTCTGTAATGGAAAGCATGTACTACTCGTCCTCGGAGAAGGCAGCTTAAACTAGCTGCTTTGCAATTCAGAGCATCCTGCATAATTGTGGATGACATTTTCTCAATTGCTGAGTTTGCTCCTCTCTGAAGGAGCGCTGGGCTCTATGTGGGGTTGCGGGGGTGGGACCTGGGTGGGATTGTTGTCGGTGCGGGCTCGATGGGCCGAATGGTCTCCTCCTGCACTGGAGATTCAATCATTCTATGAAGCTCTGACGAAGGGTCATCGCGACTCAAAACATTGGCTCTATTCTCTCTCCTCAGATGCTGTCAGACCTGTTGAGATTTTCCAGCATTTTCTGTTTTTTGTTTCCGATTCCAGTATTTTGCCTTTATCTGGGTAACTCTCAATGAATTGTGCCTCTGCTGTCAGTCTACACACTTCCTGTACTTAAAAGGTAGAGAATTAAAACTAGTTTGGTAGACAACACTTTTTTAGTTTTCCTCCAGAAACAAAAGATAGTCCAACATCTAATAAAAGGCAGAAACTACAGATTAGAAAGGATCCGAGAATAATACAAAAGGAGACCATTCAGCCCAGCACGTCTGTGTTGGCCCTTTGGAAGAGCTAACCAATTAGTTCAACTCCTCTGACCTTTCCCCATATCCCTGCAAATATTCATCTCACCAATTCCCATCTGAAAGTTATTGAATGTCTTTTTTTGGTCACTCATTTTCAGGCAGTGCATTCCAGATCGTAACAAAGCTTTCGGGGATGGGGAGGGGGGCAAAGAGGTTACTGAGGGGGTAAGAGGTTCTGAAATGGAAATGGAAGAAGTGGGTGGAACAGTAAGATAAAGGCTAAATACTGCAGATGCTGGAATCTGAAACAAAAGCCGAGCGTTTCCCCAGCATTTTCTGTTTTGGTTGAAGCTGGTGAACAGAGTCCGTTTCGAAGGCCCCAGGAGACAAAGTGATCATTGAAAAACAAAATACCGCAGATGCTGGAGATCTGAAATAATAAAAACGAAATGCTGGAAAAGCTCAGCAGGTCGGGCAGCACCCGTGGAGAGAGAAACGGAGTTAATGTTGCAATGTGACCTTTTCGGAATTGATCATTTGATCATTAATCGCCTCAGAAGTGATCATTTGCCCTTTCTCTGGGCCTGCTGCAGAGCTGAGAACAGAGTGACAGGACAAGGTAAAAGTTGGTAAATAGTAAGAAAGGACGTGTGATTGTACAATCAGTAGAAGTTAATGATTTCCTGGTTATCGATGATGCGGGGTTAACAGTCAGGCACGTTTTAGTTGTGAACATATTTTCGGAACAGGTTCTCGGGCGCTGATGCCTGAGGAAGGGGATGATTGGAGTCTGTGTTTGTTCTAATGCATTCTTGGTGTGTCAGTTTCTGTGTGGGTCAGGGTCAGACGGAGCTCAGAACAGGTCAGGGAACATTCCACACGATAGACATATAACAGGTGGAAGACGTTCCAAACTTTCAGGAGCAGGAATGCGGAGGAGCATTCTCTGACTAGTTTCATAGAACAACGGTAACTACCTGCATTTTAAGTGGTAACATTTTGCAAGACAGCTCACAGGAATATTATCCGACAGCATTTGCTAAGATTCATTATTATATCCTGGAGCAAAACCCACCCACTCCAGCAAACTGATCCAAATAGTTTCACTGCCAATGTACTTGGAAAATCCATCAGCGTTTTCAACATTTTAGATTTTCTTCCTCCTCCTCTTTTTTGCTCACTCAGTCTTGCTTTGTCCCCTGTCTTTTCTCTTGTGTTCTCTCTCTCCACTTCCTCCCCCCCACCCCTCCCCCAAACGATGTATTTTTCACTTCCTCAGCTCCTCTCCCTATGCCTCTATCTAGCCTTCACCTTGCTTTCCTGTTGCTCCCTCCCTCTCTCTCTCTCTCTCTCCACCATTCACCCTGTCTCTCTCTCTCTGCCTCTCTCTTTCTCACTCACACGCTCTCGCTCTCCCTCATGTCTCTCTCTCTCTCTCTCCCCTCATCTGTGCCTGCTTAAAGTTTTTAATGTTTATTAGTGTCACAAGTAGGTTTACATTAACACTGCAATGAAGTTACTGTGAAAATCCCCTAGTCAGCACACTCCGGCGCCTGTTCGGGTACACGGAGGGAGAATTTAGCACGGCCAATGCACCCAACCAGCACGTCTTTTGGACTGTGGGAGTAAACCGGAGCACCCGGAGGAACCTTTCTTTCTGTTGAACAAAGAAAATTACAGCACAGGAACAGGCCCTTCGGCCCTCCAAGCCTGCACCGATCATGCTGTCTGACTGAACTAAAACCCCCTACCCTTCCGGGGACCATAATCCCTCTATTCCCATCCTATTCATGTATTTGTCAAGACGCCCCTTAAAACTCACTATCGTATCCGCTTCCACTACCTCCCCCGGCTGGTAATTGACTCTTCCACTCTGGGAAAAAGCTTCTGACTATCCACTCTGTCCATGCCCCTCATAATCTTGTAGACTTCTATCAGGTCGCCCCTCAACCTCCATCATTCCAGTGAGATTAAACCAAGTTTCTCCAACCTCTCCTCATAGCTAATGCCCTCCATGCCAGGCAACATCCTGGTAAATCTTTTCTGTACCCCCTCCAAAGCCTCCACATCCTTCTGGTAGTGTGGTGACCAGAATTGAACACTATATTCCAAGTATGGCCTAATGAAGGTTCTATAAAGCTGCAGCATGACTTGCCAATTTTTAAACTCAATGCCCCGGCCGATGAAGGCAAGCATGCCGTATGCCTTCTTGACTACCGTCTCCACCTGCATTGCCACTTTCAGTGACCTGTGTACCTATTGGATTCTCTCTTTCTCCCTCCATTTCTGCATTTTCACCATTTTCTCTGTCTCCGCCTCCCCTCTCTCCAGTTTCCATCTCTCCCTCTGTCTGTCTGTTGATGCGGGGTATTATTTGTATCAACCAGTGGGAGACAGCACAGTATTATTAGAACTCCTGTCCAATGGGAATATTTTGTCACCCAGCCTGGAGACTGGGTGTGCAGGGAAAGCAGGGACTGATTCACAGTAACCTTATCCACCGTATATTTGACCGTGACACAGGTGTTTCTGTAAACAGTAAATCTAATCTGGCGTGGAGTCAGTCTGACCATTTGAATGTGTGGGATTAAAGAAAGAAAGAACTTGTATTTACTTTTCACAATTAGGGGATTCCATCAAAACATTTCTTTAAAAATGGTTTTGAGAGTGTTGCTGGCTGGGCCCATATTTAGTGCCCATTCCCATTTGTTCTGGAGAAGGTGGTGGTGAGCTGCCTTCTTGAACTGCCGCTGTCCCTGTGGTGTAGGTGCACCCACAATGCTACCCACTGTGGGTGGGGTTAGCACTGCTGCCTCATAGTGCCAGTTCGATTCCTGGCTTGGGTCACTGTCTGTGCGGAATCTGCATGTTCTCCCAGTCTCTGTGTGGGTTTCCTCCAGGTGCTCCAATTTCCTCCCACAGTCCAAAGATGTGCGGATTAGGTGGATTGGCCATGCTTTAAAAAAAATTGCTCCTTAGTGTCAGGGGGACTAGCTAGGGTAAATGCACGGGGTTATGGGGATAGGGCCTGGGTGGGATTGTGGTGGGTCCCAGACTCGATGGGCCGAATGACCACTTTCTGCACTGTAAGATTCTATGACCCGGGTTCGATTCCCAGCTTGGGTCACTGTGCGGAGTCTGCATGTTCTCTCCGTGTCTGCGTGGGTTTCCTCCGGGTGCTCCGGTTTCCTCCCATAGTCCAAATGACGTGCAAGTTAGGTGGATTGGCCGTGCTAAACTCCCCCCCTCAGTGTACCCGAACAGGTGTGGAGTGTGGCAACTCAGGGATTTTCACAGTAACTTCATTGCAGTGTTAATGTAAGCCTACTTGTGACTAATAAATTAACTTCAATTAGGGAGGGAATTCCAGGATTTTGGCCCAGCGACAGTGAAGGAACGGTGATATCTTTCCATGTCAGGCTGGTGAGTGGCTTGGAGGGAAATCTCCAGGTTGTCATGTTCTCATGTACCTGCTGCCTTTGTACTCTTTGATGGGTAGGGGTTGCGAGTTTGGAAGGTGCTATCAAAGGAAACTTGGTGACTTGCCACTGCATCTTGTAGATGGTACACACTGTGCATCGGTGGCAGGGGAAATGAGTGTTTAAGATGTTGGGTGGGGTGCTGATCAAGGGAGCTGCTTTGCCATGGACGGTGTTGCACACCCTCGGTATCATTGGAGTTGCACTCATCCAGGTGATGAAGTTGTGTGTAATGGAGGAATAATGACAATCAATGTATGCACAGCTGTTTGTGTCTCTTACATCCACCTGAGAGGGGAGACAGCGGCCATTCTTGAACCTATCATCCGAATGACACACTCCCTCAGTGCTGCACAGGGATTGGCTTATGGGATTCTATGCTCAAATTTCTGGGATGGGAGTTGACCCCATGACCTTTTGACTTGAGGCGAAATGCTACCCACCCGACCACAACGGATAGTAAAAAAAATCAGCAACCACAAAAACTGCCCTCGTGAAGAGTATCTGTACTAATCCTTCACTTCTCAGAATGGTTTACCTTGTTACTATGGTACCATTGAATCCTTACAATGCAGAAGGAGGCCATTCAGCCCATCGTGTCTGCACCAACACTCCAAAAGAACATCCCACCCAAGTCTCCCCACCCTCCTCCCCCGTACATCTGACGCGCTAAGTGTAATTCAACTATGTAAATTTTAAATTTAAACTAAGCTTGAAATTGTTTCCTCCAGGTGCTCTGGTTTCCTCCCACAGTCCAAAGATGTGCGGGTTAGGTTGATTGGCCAGGTTAAAAATTGCCCCTTAAAGTCCTGGGATGCGTAGATTAGAGGGATTAGTGGGTAAATATGTGGGGGTAGGGCCTGGGTGGGATTGTGGTCGGTGCAGACTCGATGGGCCGAATGGCCTCCTTCTGCACTGTAGGGATTCTATTCTATTCTATTCTAATTCAAAGTTATTGTTAATGTGTAGTAAAGGGA